>NW_015386963.1:202537-234203 GCF_001527695.2 Protobothrops mucrosquamatus
TTACAATAGTCCAGGCGGGAGGTGACGAGAGCATGAGTGACTGTGCGCAAGGCGTCCCGGTCCAGAAAAGGTCGCAACTGGTGAATCAGGCGAACCTGATAAAACGCCCCCCTGGTCACGGCCGACAGATGGTCATCCAATGTCAGCCGTGGATCCAGGAGGACTCCCAAGTTGCCCACCCCTATGTCCATCCATTTAACAACACTGTTGTGTAAACCTGAGAGCCTGAAAAGGAAAATACTAGGCAAAAAAATGTTTCCTCTCTTGGAATATGACTCCCATTAAAGTCCCATGATGTTTAATTACAGTCCGTCAGAGAAACTTTCCAATTTATGTCTCATGCTACCTAACTAAAGTGTGTTTTTGTTCTGGATAATAAAATGTACATAGAACATACCTTATCATCATTAAACTTTATTCATTAAAAAGGTATAAGAAAAAAAAACAATGGAAATCAATACATATGCAGTATATGACTTAATAGTCCTGTCATGTGCAACAGCAATTTCATAAGATCCTGCAAAGTGCTTAGCCATTTTATGTCCCTTTGGAGTATATTAGGGAGGAAGAAAACTAAATTGGATTCAAATATGTTGTCTATTGAGTCCCTTTTCTCTTGAGCCATCTGGGAAGAAATATGCATAAAGATTTCCCCCCCCCAAAAAAACACTCATTATTCCTTTGATTCAAAAGATTCAAAAGATTTTTTTTTCTAATGCTTCAGCCTAAAGGTCCCAGTATATTAAAGCCTCATTTGAAAAGCTTTTTTTTTCTTCTGCTGGTAAGGTATGAACATAGATTTTCATGTATATTTAATAGTCTTTTTTCGAATCTAACATTAAACCAGGCTGTACTACCAAAGCTGCTTGGAAAATTCCCAGAACTTGCCATTATTTAATGTGAAAATCATTTAATATATGGGAAGGAATTATGTTGACTTAGCACAGATGGTCACACCTGGTTATGAATGACTGGTTAATGAAAAGCTAAACCGGGTCAGACTAATATTTCAGACGTGTACTCCAGGGTAGAGATTTAAAAACAAATGTAGAAGGCAATGCCAAACCAGCTTTATATTATTGATGTGAAAGCTATATGGGAGATGGTTTCAAAGAAACTTTCTTTTTTTTTTTTACAGAAAAAAAAATAACATTTAGCTTTCTCTCGGGCCTCAGCCAGTTTCTTTGTCCTGGCTCAGCCACTTTTCTGTACCTTCTACATTAATTTTTAATAGCACAGGAGCAAACTCAACTCAACACATCTCTGCAACTCTTCTCCGTTTCTTTGCCTGAGAGAATCCCTTTTTATTGTGTGGTTACAAATCTGGATGCATCCTATTGTTTCAATGCAATATGGTTAAGGAATATTAACATTCCACTGTTGATATAGCTTAGAGCAGTGTTTCTCTCCCTTGACAACTGAAAGGTGTGTAATTTCAACTCCCAGAATCTGAAAGTTGAAGTTCAAAATCTTAAAGTTGCCAAGCTTGAAAAATACCAACTTAGAGTATTAAGAACTGAGAAAAGAAAAAGCTATCCTGTCAATATCAATTAAAATTTTGTATATCAATATTACAAGCATAAAAAAGATTTGGCTTTTTCATCCAAAGTTGAGTAACACTGAAAAAAAAAAAAAGAACTATTATGATTTACCTCAATAGGTACATATTTTTTTGTATTAGAGGTTTTGCTCTTAAACTGATTACTTAATATAGTAGTAGTCTTAAGAAAGAATGGTGTGGTGGCCTAGTGGTGAAGATACTTACCTCTCCCTTAGAAGATTGAGAGTTCAATCCTAAGTAGCAGATATTTCTCTCCTAGGACGCAAAGAAAAATAACTTCATCTGGTGTCAGGAAGGGCGCATGGTCAGTAACTGCTCAGCTCTGACTATACCCCAAATTAAGGGATTACAAGGTCATAAAAAGGGAGGATCTTTTAGTAGTAGTCTTAAGAAGAAATATAAAATGTGAAGGATCCATATTAAATATTTGTGTAGAACAGGACAACTAGTGTCAGTCAAGACATTGTTGTTAATTTTGTGGCCATTGCTATTTCCTACATTGTAAAATTCTATTGGTCCAAAGGAGGAAAAAATATGCTTTATTATGATTTGCAATGCTATCGTGCTTACTAAGAAAAATTCAGCAGTAGTTCCCATTTAACTCAGCATAGCTAGATTAGGCACTTAGGCTCATACTCTGTTGAAAACTGTTAGGATATATTATATAACATGGCTAAATGACAATCACTTAGTTCTCTTTCTCATTCTCCATCATGACTGTACCTTTTAGCCTTGAAGCTGCACAGTTGTGGCTTGTTGAGTGAACTCACATTTCTGTCCTGGTACATTCTGTCTCCCAACTTTTTGCTCATATCTCACAGCTTCACAACAATCAAATTCATTTTTTTAAAAAAAATGCAACATTTTATCAGTGTTAGAGGAAATGAATAATAAAACCATGCTAGAATGAATTACGAAAGGTGGTTAGGTAAAGTTTCCAATTAAATGGATAAATGAAAATGTGTATTACTTTGATTTCAACCCATCTAACCCAATTTAGAATAATTTCTCTTAATATAATGACATTTTAAGGAGTTGTAGAACCATCTAGTGATTTTTTTTATAGTGAGTTCTTGATGACTTGCCTAAATAGATTTGCAGGATATTTTATATCTTAATGCGCTCCAATGTGACTCATCAAGTTCAAATCTCAAGTAATGGCTGTTGTGTTTAATAAAAGTTTTTATGTAATATAGAAGAGATTGATTTGATTATAAATGATATGGATATATAACATTCCTCGGTTATTGTTAATATTATTAACATATTGGAACACAAGAAAGAATTAAGTATAAATAAAATAATCATATTAATTATATTTAATTAATTTGGTTTTGAGCTTAAATTTAAATTATGACAAATGCCATTTTTTTTGTTGCTCCAGACATTTTAAACTGCAGTTTGGGCCTATAACAAGTAGCTCAATTCCTGACCATATTATTTCTAAATCATCCAGTCTTAGAAAGCAATTTGATTTACTAAAATTGAAAAAAGCTATTTTGACTTCTACTTTGTGAGTGGTTGTGATAAATTATAGACAAAAATCCACCTCTTTCTCCTCTTTCTTCATACCTCCATCACCTATCTTCCTTTTCTCACTGCTTACAAACCTATAATACCAAACAACCATATACATGTAGACATAGACATACTTATACATATATAAATGTGCATATACATACTAAAACAGCCTTAAAGCAATATCAAAATCATTTAAAAAGATACCTTTTGATTCTGTTTTGAAATATCAAGAGAAAGCGAGAAGGCTATACAAAAGGGAATTTTTATATTTCATACAATGTCTATCTCTGGTTGCAGAAATCTGATAGAAGTAGACTCTGAGATTTTAGAACTATCTGTGTGGTGGCTGGCCATTATGTGACTCTTGCCCATGACTGTTCAAATCAACTCCTTTCTCAAGATCTCCATATTCAATGTAGATTTATAAATAAGAATCCTTCTGTTCAAGCTGCTGCTCATGGACAAACATTCCAGTTGGAGCCTCCTGATGCAACACATATCTTGCATGTCATGTGCAATGTTAAAATTGAGCCAAATATAGTCCTTTTCCTGACCATTACACAAACATCTTCAGTCTTCTGAAGAATATTGGCAAATATGTAATACATTAAGGAGAGTAGTCTGAAAAGCCAGAGGTCATCTCAGCCACATAAAGCCAACGGTTGCTCAGCCCCATAATGAAATATTCTGAATTCTCTTTAACAATTCCCAAGAGAAAGTGGGCTGTGTAACCAACACCTTGGTCATAGTGACTTTTACTTGAGCTTTCCTATCTTGAGAATATAATAACCTGAAGAAGTCTCTAAAATCTCCCAATAGTGCCCAAGTCCCAAGTTTCCAAAAACATTCATCTCAGCCATTGTTTCTCAATCTCAGCAACTGGAAGATGTCAGTTGGAGAATTATGGGAATTGAAGTACACAAATCTCCTATTGCTATGGTTGAGAAACCATGATCTACACTGTTTCTTCAAATTGTATATCTTTTCAGTGTTTGCCTCCATTGTCTGCTTTTTTTTCTTCTGAAATTGCTATTCCTTTTATCTAAACATGCTTGTTCCTTCATGTCATCTTTGCTAACAGCACCCCAAATTTGAAATCAATTTCTCAGATCTCTTTTGAGTTATAGTGTATTGTCTTGCTTGTGAATAGAATATGATGGCTGGATTAAAGGAAACAGCAATGCAAGTATGAATAGTTCCCCTCATGTAATCTAGAAGCTATCAGTAAAGCTTATTTAGGTATTGGACTGGTTTTTATTATTATTTTCTAGGTTTGCTATGTTTAAAAAAATATAATGTGGTATCAGAAGTCAACTGAGAATTGTTGGATTGTGCTAGTATAATAGCAGCCTGCAGGAAAGTTATATTTTGATGGAAAACTGGAGAAGAAAAAAGGTTTGAGTTGAATTGTGTGATGAGGGGGTTTGAGAAAAAGAATGAGATATTACTGGCATTCTTGACAAATTTGAAGTCTGGAAAGCTAAGGCTCAGAATGAACTAAGATTAGCAACAAATGTCAAAAATAATAAAAGTTTCTTTCAACCTGTAAAAAAAAAACAAGAACAAAGTCAACTAAATGATGGGAGAGGATGGCAAGGAGGTAATGGGCAGCAGAGAGAAAGCAGAACTGCTTAATTCATTCTTTGCATCTGTCTTTACACAAAAGGCAAAAATAGTCCAATCTATCAAAATCAGCACCATAGAAGAAAGAATAGGAATACAAGTCAAAACAGACAAGAAAATAGTAAGACAACACCTATCCATGCTAGACAAATTTAAATCACCAGGATCAGATGGATTACGTCTCAGGGTTCTAAAGAAGCTGGTAGATGTAATCTCAGAACCACTGAACCATATCTTTCAAAAATCCTGGAGCAATCAGAAATTACCAGAGGATTGGAAAAGAGCTGATGTGGTTCCAATCTTCAAAAAGGGGGAAAAATGGACCCAGGAAACTACAAATCAATCAGCCTGACATCAATACCTGGGAAGATCCTGGAAATGATAATCAAGCATCCAATCTGCAATACTAGTTTGCATCAACAGAGAAATAATATCAAGATCACACAAAGGGTTAGTACTGCTTTATACTGCACTAGTATGATCACAGTTAGAATACTGCATCAAGTTTTGGTCACAACACAAAAAGATGTTGAAACTCTAAAACAGAGGTGTCAAACTGCCGGCCTCCAGGCCGGATACGTCACATGGAAGCCACGCCCACCCCATTGCCGGCAATGGCAAAACTGTCCCGATATGTTGCGCAACGTCATGTGATGTCGCAAGTTTGACATGTCTGCTCTAGAAAGAGTGCAGAAAAGAGCAACAAAGATGATTAGCCAACTTGAAGCAAAACGTATGAAGAATGGTTGCAGGAACTGAGTATGTCTAAGTTAATTCAAAGAAGGATTAGATGCAACATGATAACACTATTCTGGTATCTAAGAGGCTACCACAAAGAATAAGGGGTTGACCTCTGAAAACCTGAAAATAGAACAAGATGCAATGGATGGAAACTAATCTAAGGAGAGAACCAACTTAGAAATAAGGAGAAATTTTCTAACAGTGAGATTAATTAATCAGTGGAATGACTGCTCTTCAGAAGTTGTGGGTGCTCCATCACTGAAGGTTTTTAAGAAGACTCAGTTAGCATTTATCCAGAATGCTATAGACCCCTGCTTGAACAGGAGATTGGACCACAAGACTTTCAAGGTCCTTTCCAACTATGTTATTCTGTACTTTGTATTCTTGTTTCTGCACCTTGAAAGAATTTACATATGAAAAACATTTTTTTAACCTTTAACCATAGTATTTTGAAGGGGAAAAAGAAATTTTTTTTTAAAAAACCCAAGTTCTATAACATTATTTGAACCACTTATTCTGTTTCAAGATTGCCGACACACACACACACACACAGTACTCAGAAGCAGAACTATTTACTACAGTTTAGTCAAACAGCAAATACGATGTGATTCAAATGCCTAGGAAGTGTACTTGTCTGAAGAGAGCCAAGTACAGTCCAAGAAGCAATAGCATAGTCCAAAGAATTTCAAAAGACACAGGGGGCCAAATCAGATAGTCTGCCAGTTCAACGATCAGGAGTCACAAATAAAAACAGGAGCACAATCCCAAACTGCGAAGCCATAGGGTTGTGCTCAACAAAGATTGCAATCAAAGGAGCTACCTAAATCTGTCTGCATAATTTACTCAAGCTTCACCCTTTGCTGAACAAGAAGCCTCATTGAGGAACATTGCTCTGATCACCTTTGTATGCCCCTGGGGACTGGAGGTCATGCCTCTTTGTTTGACTATTCAAGCTGAACAGGAGATACCTGTGGGTGATAAACCTCACTGAATCCTGGTTTACTGATTCCTGTGGCTGACAATCCTGAAGCACAGGTTTATCTGGAGCAATATCATCAGATTCAAGATCATAGTCAAACTATGAATTGTGGCTCATTACAAATGTAAAAATCAAGATTGT
Organism: Protobothrops mucrosquamatus; assembly: GCF_001527695.2. Classification (NCBI taxonomy): domain Eukaryota; kingdom Metazoa; phylum Chordata; class Lepidosauria; order Squamata; family Viperidae; genus Protobothrops; species Protobothrops mucrosquamatus. Next base: position 209,104 of record NW_015386963.1, read on the forward strand.
TAGAAGTAAAAGGAAGAAATATAAACTTAGTTTATTTGGTCATAGCTAAAATATATTTGTTGTTTTCTCTGGTAATCGTTAATGGACTTTTGCTGATATCAGGATTAAAGTGATACGGTTTATGGAATTCTTTATAGATAAGAACTTGAATATGGAAGGAAGAATTCATTTGCTGTATTTCAAGAGATAAATTATTAAAATGTTTATACATGATGAAGGTGGGAAATTACTATATTCTTATTTTTTCCTTCTTTTATATTACCTCCTTTTTCTTTTTTCCATTTCCACAATTTATACTTTTTATTCTTAGTTTGTACGAGTTTTTACTGTTGTAATCATAATTACAAATTACTGTTGTTTTTACTGTTGTAATCATAATTCATAAAAATTGCTATTAAAAAGAATTAATAAGAGTTGTCAGTGCTCCATAACTGGAGGTCTTCAAGGAAAATAGCCATTTGTCTGGAATGGAATACGGTCTCTTACCTTTAACAGGGAGTCAGATTAGAAGACCTCTGACATACCTCCCAGCTCTATGGTTCTATAACTTTGGAAAGTTTACAAGGAGGATGATATAATGAGGAACTTGATTAGGGAATTCAATAAATGCTGGTATTGTTTAAAGAAATAAATTTGAAGTTCAGTAAACAAAGGAGTAAATATGGACTAACTGAGGTAAAATATTTAATTTTTCTTTGTTTGAAACCTGATGAAACAAAGACTGAAGCCCAAAGAATCAAGAATAAAATAGAACAACAATGATATTTAGGTTTCTAGCCAATTATTTGGTAAAAAAAAAAATGTTCCAGGGAAGGCTGGACAATTCCATTAAGGCAATTGATACTGGATATGGAGTTTCAGTAGATGCCAGTCATGAAAAATATAATGAATAAATTTTAAAAAGAAATGTACAAAATATAAGTGGTGATTGGTAGTTGCTAGTACATTTGGTTTAGGTGCAATATTGCAGCAAGAAGATTTTTTGTGACTTATGCATCTAAAGCCGTGACTAAAGCACAACAAATTTATTTCCTGATAGAAAAGAAAATATGAGCTATTCTTTCAGGATTACAAGATTTCACCAGTTCATTTACAGGAAACAGGTTTTAGTGGAAATTTGTGATCATAAATCTTTGAAAGCTATTTTTAAATAAATCATTATACAGTGTGCCTGTAGGAATCCAAGGCTTTAACTTTGTAAAAAATAACAATTGTGTAGAGTTTATAAGTCTGGAAAGGAGTTGATAATGGCAACTGATGCCTTGTCTAGGCCTTTTTAGCAGTAGCTGATGAACTGTATTTGGATTGTTCTGAAGCTATATTACATATGATGAGATTTTATTTGCCTACAATGGAGAGAAAACTTTAAGATGCTGCATTAAGCAATAATACCTTACAATTCTTAAAGAAAACGAGTCAAGGTGGCTTCAGCAAATCAGGGAAGTTCCAGACGATATAACAAAAGAAGGGAAATAACGGTTTTTTTTATCGAGGTTAAAATAGATACTGTAGTGTTTTATTCAGATCACAAGATGGCCAGGAAAATCTCTACCCATGATTAAAGCACATTCAGGAAAAACAGTTATTATAATGGATGGGCTGGATCTTTATCACTATTGAAGATGCATGATTCTGCACATTTCAAACATAGTGGACTGTGAAGACCTACCCAAATTACAGTATAAAACATCATCTGATTTCTATATTTTGCTCTGTGCAAATGGCTAAAGGAACAATTTGTCAAACAAGGTACTTAGGAAAAGATGAAAGATCTTATGCTCTTTCTAGTCACGTGCAGAAGGAAGAAGAAACTACAATTGACAATATTGTTCTATAAAAAGACAACAGCAATCTGATTTAGGGAGAAATGCAATCAGTAGTGACATCAAGGTATACAGTGATTTGGAAACCAACATAGTATGAAAAAGTACTGTATTGGAGTGGGGAAAGAGGTAATGTGTTTTAACATTTGCAAAAAATGAGCAAATAAGCAAATTGAGCTTTGTATGTGTGAGATAGTAGCCTAATATAATCTGCTACCAACAGTAAAACATAGTTTGCCTTATTTTTTTCTTTCATTCTGTGTTGTGTAACATACCCTTTCTTCTTTGTGGCAACTCCTCAAATATTGCAACAATGCTATCATGTTTTCCCTAGTCCCTCTTTTCCCTAGACTAAATATACTCAGTTCCCGTAAATGTTCTCCATATGTTTTAGCCTTCAGCCTTCTCTCTTTCACATATATTGTCCAGTCAGGCAAACTCAGTAATATGGTAATGCACAGGGTTTTTCTTGTTTTTTGTTTGCTTTGTTTTTGTTAAACATATGACTTGCCCACAAGTCATGAAACAATTTTATTCCAGGGATGTTTTTGTTTTTAATTAAGTTGATCCCAGATTTCATTCCAAAGTACTAAGAGCAATCTAATTATAAAAAAGATCAGAGTTAGTTACGGTTATTCTTTTGCTAATAATGGCTGTACTGAGTATTAATAAATCATAATGTATTAATAATTTACTTCACTGAGCCTTTTCTTTAAAAATAATATTTTACATATTATTTAGATAACTTCAAGAATCAAACAGTTTTACTTCAGGCTTTCTGTCTCCATAGTGCTAACTTTTTTTTCCCCTTCAGTAACAAAACTCAATAAAATATCCAGTTTCCTTTTAGAAGATTTATATTCATCACTCATTGGGAACCAAATATGCTGCCTATAACGATCTCCTTTCCAAGAATCACAGCCAACCATCTGCAAAAATCAAACCACAAATAGAATTTAAACATTAGATAATTGCTCAGCTCCAACCAAGTGTACATAGCACAAAGTTTTTGCTTGTACATTCTCCTCAGCCTGTAACCCTCATCTGAATTCATATGATAATCATAATGGATCATCAGATAATCTTTTCCAATGATATAACAACTTTCAACCTTTGCTTGAAAGTTGCAAAAGAAACTCAGTAGCAACTTCAAAGAACACCCTTATATATGCTGCCCAGTGAGACTTCCTTAAAGGAGCATAATTCCAGCCTTGTTGAGCTGGAAATAAATTTGGAATTTTGATGTCCACAGTGTGTTCAATCACAGAAAGACTGCCTTGAGGATTATGCCTTCAAAACAGGATGAAATAGTCCCCAAATGTACTCTTCATTATTCAAGTGGGTACTTTCTGTTGGTTCAAAGACATTGCTGTAAATAAATAACAGCAGGAGACAGGAAGCTTGCTGGACATCAAGAGAGGTTTGTAGGAAAATCATATAGCTTAACCATAGAAAATCATTTGCAGCCTAAGGACAATTAATTACAAGTAATGCCTTTTATAATTTTTATTATAGCTTTGCATTAAATTGAACCTTAAAAATGAAACCTTATTTCATATGTCTTTTTAAGTGGCAGCAGCTGGCTAATATAGTCTGGGCTGGGAAGCTAAGCAAAGTCAGACCTGGTTAGTACTAGCAAGTGACTCGTCTAGCAAATGCAATGAAGAGAACTGCAAGCTATTTCATTATTGCCACTAAGAGAACTATGTGAACATGACTAGGAAGTTACCAGAGTTGAGCAGGACTTAAAGATTTATCATATATAAACATATGTAGTAATAACACCAGGAAAAGAGTGAAACCAGTTTCCAGCTGCAGTTCTGTGACCCATTGGGACCATAAAATTCCTTAATTTCTCCCTCCCTGATCAGAGGGCTTCACCTCAGAGCAACATCCAATGTTAGACTTGCAATTCTTACCATTATAGCAATAGCAATTAGACTTTTCCGCTTCATAGTGCTTTACAGCACTCTTTAAGTGGTCAGCACTTAACAGTCAGCATATTGCCCCCGACAATCTGGGTACTCATTTTACTGACCTCGGAAAAGGGAGTCTGAGTCAATCTTAAGTCAGTCAGGATCGAACTCCTGGCAGTGGAATGCAGAGTTAGCCTGCAATACTGCATTCTAACCACTGCGCCACCGTGGCTCTACAGTGCCAGCATTACTTCCATGCCAGCTTCAATAGTTAGTTCTTTCTGAAGTTGGGAAAGCTTCATATCTGTGTGGTAGAAAGAGGGAGAGAGAGGCAGGAAGAGTTTTGGTTCTGAAGAGTAGAGTACTTAGGTCAATATATTCTATCACATCCCAGTGCTGGGAGAAGATTTAAAGCATGACCTTGTCTTAATATAAATCTCCTATTATTTGCAGCATGAAGGATTAAGTACCTGTTTTCCCTCACTTCTGCATTTTCAAATTTTGCTTATAGATTTTTCACCTTATTGGAGTATTTGGCTGCCTTACCTTGAGTTTTCTGTTTACTCATTTTAACTTTTTTAACTTTTCATAAAGCATCCTGAGGGGGACTATTCTTGAAGAATATCAACACTGAAGTGCTTTATAGTAACATGATTGAGTAGGTTGTTTTCCTTTACCAACACACAGCAGCATATAGGAAAAGTGCTGTTGTGCTATTCATTTCAATAAGGGCTTCTGAAGAAGTACTATTTGATGGATTGCAGCTTAGAGTTCTCCTTTTATTGGAGTGGTGATCATTATTGATTTGCACTGTTTCTGCATAGAGGATAGACTAGTAATTTTATTTTACATTCTTATCCTTGGGGGAAAAAATTGGAATGTGAGAGCTGAATAATCCTACAGGTGATGTGAAGGTTAATGCATCAAATTCAGGTAGCTGCTCAGTTGAATTTTGTCAAATATTCCAAAATTGCACCCGTCATCTGAGGTTACAGACAGATTAAAATAGAAAAGAATTTAATTAGCATGTCTTGGGACTGTGTTGTGGGCATTACACATTTGTTAAATAAAGCTGTTTCTGTACCCTTTGGATTACACACTGGGAATTCTTCATTAGCAATCAACAAAATGTGTGTGTGTGTGAACAATTGAGAGGATTGGATGCAATGACATTACATAGAATATCACAAGTTGATTATCTGAGATTGCTCAGCAATATTTTAAGCAAAGCCATAATTCCAATGTGTAAGCCCAAGGACAGCTGCTTTATTTGTCTTTCATTTTGTTAGCAGTTTATTCTATTATGACGTTCACTCTCCCTCCTTCCTTTCCATTCTTACTTTCTCTTTTTTAAATGGCCCATGCAAAATTCTATGTATCCAAAGTGTGGTACTCATTCAAATACACTGCAGCTCTGATTAATTTCAAAAGTGCATCGTTCATTAAGTAAGCTTGCCAATGCACAATCTGTCACAAAATCCTCAAAGTGGAAACACACAACCAGTTCTCTTTTGAAATTTCTTAAATTGCTTAAGGCGTAATACTTTGGCTGCGTATTCTCTATAGGGAATAAGGTATTATCTAGACTATTTTTGCTTATTTTTATTTTATACTCCACTTTATTTTTCAGGAGCTTGAAGTGGCTTGCAGTGTGGTGGGATGAATCCAGAATGAGTGGCCTAGAGCCACCAAGGGAGCTTTGATGGCACAGGGTAGATGCAAAGCTGGGTGTTTCTAGTATTAATCTGACACATTTACCATAACACCACACAATTAGTAGTGAAAGGGATATGCGGTGTGCTGTGGGTGAATGTGCACATTAAGAAAGATTCATACTATAGTTTTGTATATGATGAAATTATTGAAAGATTTACCATAGGGATGGACTGTTTTTTAGCCTGAGAGCCACGTGACACCACATCAATAATTTACCCTGTGAATTTGATATGGGGTATATTTTGCATGAATACAGTATGTGACTTAACTGGTTCTGCCAAGGAATCTAAGAAGAGTTCAACCAGCATTTTCATATGAGTATATTTTATACCAACTAATGGAGTATATTTTGAAAACAACTTTTCACTTCTATCAACTGGTTCACTGAACAGTCAAGGACATCAATATTTTGATACTGTGGGAAGAAACAGTATCTTTTTATATATATAAAAAGAAGCAGTCATTGGTTATATGATTGCATAAAACAGAACAAAGAATCATAAGGCTGGGGGACACCTCTGAGATCCTCTAATCCAACCTGTCCTTAAGGTGGGAGACCTTATACCATCTCAGTCAAATGTTTGTCCAATCAATTTCTGAAAACTTCCAGTGATGGAGCACCCACAGCTTTATGAGGCAAGCTATTCCACTGGTTCTGATATTTTCTCACTGTCAGAAAATTTATCCTTACTTCTAGGTTGGATCAGTGGTGGGATTCAGCTGGTTTGCACCACTTTGGCAGAACTGGTAACTAATTTTTTGTTGCCCGGGCCCAGAATGGACTTCCGAAAGCAGCATCCACACAGAGAACAGGTTGTTCACGTATTTGAATCCCACTACTGGGTTGTATCTCTCTTTAACAAGCTTCCACCCATTACTTCTTGTCCTGCCCTGTGGTGCTTAGGGGAATAAGTCATGAGGGACCATCACACCCCACTGGGATTGGCCCATACCAGTTGTGCCAGCATGCTGTAGGACCCATCACCCCAATTTTTTTGACTGATGGGATCCGGGAGGAGGGCTTTCTCTGCTGTTGCTCTTGCCCTCCGGAACATTTTAATCCTCAATGTGAAGTTGGCCTCAACACCCCTATCCTTTCGTAAGGGCCTAGAGACATGGCTGTGCCAGTTGGCTTGGGGCCCCAGTGGGGGATCAACACAGTGGAGGTGGTTGATTGCATAATAACAGATCCCACCTTCCCCCCCCCTTTGCTCCTGCCCTCCCCATGTGTCCTTGGTTTTAATGTTTTATTTTAACTTTTTATGTTTTAACTGTATATGTAATTGTAAGTTGCCCACAGTTACCCTATGGTATTATGGGCGGCCAATATTTTTACCTGTTTCCCTGAAAATAAGACCGGGTCTTATTTATTTATTTATTTGCCTCCAAAAGAGGCACTAAGTCTTATTTTCAGGGGATGTCTTACTCACCTCCAGCACCGACAGCCTCGCCCAGCCGGTTCTCATCTGCTGCGGCCAAAGGAGCAGCTTCATTCTGCAGCTGCATTCTGGCCTGCATTTTGCAGTCAGGCTTTTCTGGAGGGCCTCTGCAGCCGAGTACCGAGCTATGGATTGAATCCATAGCTCCATCCTCAGCTGCAGAGGTCTTGCAGAACTGAGGTATGGATTGAATCCATAGCTCCATCCTCAGATGCAGAGGTCTTCCGGAAAGGCCTGTGACTGAGAAATGCAGGCCTCAGAAAAAGTGGGCTGGCTAAGAGAGGCCTGGCTGCCAGGTAAGTGGGTGCGGGGTGCATGGGGAAGATCCACACTCCTGTCCCTGCCTTAGCTTGAGTTTTAGGTGTGTACCTCGCCCCAAAACCGGGGCTTATTTTTTGGGTAGGGCTTATATTAGGCCCACCCCAACTCCCCAAAAATCAAGTTAGGGATTATTTTCAGGGAAACATGGTATAAGTAAGTAAGTAAGTAAGTAAGTAAGTCAATCCCTCTTTTTTGTGACAGCTGCTCAAGTAGTGGAAGACAGTTGTCATTTCCCCCCAATCCTTCTCTTTAATGGGCTAGAGATACCTATCTCCCTTGTCTGTTCATCATATGAGTTAGCCTCCAGACTCTTTACCCTCTTTGTTGATCTTCTCTGCACACTTTCCAGAATCTCAACATCTCTTTTGTATTGTGGGGAGCAGAACTAGATGCAGTATTCCAAGTGTGGCCTCACTAGTGTGGTACAAAGTGATATTACCACTTCTCGTGATCTTGATACCATCTTTCTTTTGATGCAGTTTAGACATCAACACAGGAGCAGAGCATGAAACAGTCAATTGGAAGCACACCACTCACTGAGACATGCTTAGCTTAATTACAATTTATTGAGTAAATCATGTTTGGATATAGTCACAAACCATACTGTGCCATAATTAAATTAACCACATTATGACTTAAGAAACTGTGATCCAAATATGAAGTACATATGAAGAAGGGGAGGGAATCAAAATTGTCTTCAGCCAACATGAACTTACCCACAGTGGATGTTCCAGTCTTTCTGAAAAAAGCATTCTCCAAGCAGGCTGCTATGAAAAGTGATATATTAATGTAAACATAAATTTGTATTGACATGATGTCTGTCTTTCTTTTGTTCAACTAGATGCTTTAGAATTATTTGCAGTAATACTGGTGTACTGTAAGTAGTAAAAAAAATCAAGATGTAGCCTTGAGTGCTTAAATGAAGCCCAGCCATGTTTTACAGTATATGTGACAGATGTGACTTCTGTGAAAAGTGACAGGGAAGAGGGCTTTGATTACATGACCATGGCTGTTATATTGACATTTTAACTCCCTGGGTGCCCTTCTGGTTGGCACATACATATATCAACATTTATTGATTGTTTCCCTCTTAAAAGTCATAGAATTTGCTAATAATATGTGTCATTCCTATCAAGAAATACAGATAACTATAGTGAGCTGTGGCAACATACAGGATGAAAAAGATGATGTATTTTATTTGTCATTGCTTTGAATAAAAGACCTTCCATGTTCAACTATATAAACAAAGAAATATAATATTTATATTCTATATATAGTGTGCATAATGGAGTTTAGGTACCCATTATGAATCTGAGGTAAATAAATTCAGGACAGAAAATGGGATATTTCTGCACTCTTACAATTACTGTAAATTTGGAATACACTACTACAAAATTGCTACTAGGTTGGGATTTTTTTTATAGAAAATACATGAGATATCCTGTAGATTAATTTTATTACTATAAAATTGGAATAATAAGTTTCTATAAAGTATTTTCTGATAATTTCTGAACATGTCATTTCTAGGTTTTTATGGAACTGTTGATTGTTTTCATTTGTCTACCTAGGAATGTTCAGTGAAATAGTTTACAATTGTATTTCTATCAAACTGAAGAGAAAGAATCTGGCACAACTGAGGCTTCAATTTTTAAAATCCTTCTAGTTCTCTTTCCTTAGTATGCAACTTCCTTTATCTACTGTAAAAACAATATCACTATTTCTTGTCAGTATATTCATCTTGCTGTTAAGAAAACGTTCTGAACACAAGGCATAAAGCTACCAATCCAGGTAACAAAACTCTGCATGACCAAGAAATGGCACAAAAGAGTTCTACATAACTCTTTGCTGCTATTTAATGGTTTTTCCAATCCGGATGTAGTAACCATATCAGGGAATAAATGGAAATAATGAGGATAAGCATAGAATGAATTGAATAGCTTGGGAAACCCGTCGGACCTAGAAGACCTTGACCAAAATCCCCCTAGTCCTAAGGACTTTTTCTGCTTGCCTCTGATCACTGGAACAACTTGCCCATATTTTCTGCTGTATCTTCATGACGTTGCCTTCATCTCATCACAACTCAGCCAGAATAAAATTATGCTGGGAAGTTTTTGTGCTCAAAGCAGTATTTGTTTGCTTCAAACAGGCAGCAAGCCTTGACAATATTACTGTGAGTATTACAGTAGTTGACCTACTTCGGTGAAACTTTGGTCAGGGATACGGTCAAGTGACTCCTTGGGATGGACTCATCCCAGCCCTTGTTTCATTCCTAGGGAATTCTGCTGTGAAAATGTTCCCCTTTTTCTGGCCCTTGTTTTCTGCTTTGAGCAATGAATCCCCAGCAACTGATCAATGGTAGCATCACAGGGTAGCATATTGACGTCAAGAAAAATCACTAATGCTACCTCTGGTCCTTCAGGGTGCAATCCTACCTTTGTTGTGCCTCTGACATTTAGTTGAATTGTTTTTGAACATGTGTAGAGGTTGTCCTCTGCTTATGACCATAACTGAGCCCAAAATTTCTGTTGTTAAGTGAGACACTTATTAAGTGAGTTTTGCCCATTTGGTGACTTTTCTTGCTACAGTGGTTAAGTGAATCACTGCAGTTGATAGGTAAGTAACCTGGTTGTTAAGTGAATCTGGTTTCCCTATTGACCTTGCTGGCTGCAAAAGGTGATCACACGACCTTGGGACACAGCAACAGTGATAAAGATGAACTAGTTGCCAAGCTTCTGAATTTTGATCACATGATCATAGGGATGCTGCAAAGGTCGTAAGTATGAAAATGGGTCATAAGTCACATATTTCAGTGCTGTTGTAAATTTGAATGGTCACCAAATGAACTGTTGTAAGCCGAGGACTACCTGTGTACTGTTTTAAAAGAATGTTAAGTCATCTTCCAAAATAGTCCTCAAAGCAGCTGATGAGTGGTGAGCAGCCACAAGGTAAAGGGATTTAAATCTTGGTTTCCCCAACCCTAGTCCAAGAACTTCATTGCACTGGCTGCTGATGACCAAATCAATAAATAAATAAATATACTGATGGCTAATTTGTTCTATCTCCTCTTCTAATACCATCTGTCTGATTATTGCCGACAAGTAAATGGTGGGCTAGGTAAACTTTTGCTGTAGCTTAGCAAAACATTTATTATGTCATTACGCCTGTATAATGACCATAAAAGACCACATGAAAACTTCAAATCTTTTAAATTTTTGATTGGTACCGGCATTGCAATTAAACATTCATACCAAATCCTTTGAAGAAAATGCACAACTCAGCATAAAAACAACAGCAGGGGGTAAGCAAGTTGGAAGGAGAGGGAGAGAGACAAAATAGTAATAAGAATATTCTTAGACTACATTATGACTGCTTAGCTTCATTAGAGTAGTCTAATGTCATATCTGAATCACAGATTGTGAGCTGGAAAACAATTGTTTAACATAAAACATGCAGATTCTAGAATCACCTAAAGGTATTGTCTCATTATAGATTTTATACACACTTCCTGCCCTAGCCAGGAATGGTAAAGAGTTTTGTTTGTGAATTCTTCTGTCACATATGGAGAGGTTCACATAATTAATACACATAGGACCTGCCTCTTTTTCTGGATTGCGCACAATGATAATGTGTATGACAGCACCCAGAGCCATATCTGACTTCTGCCCTCTCCTGCCATCTGCATAAGGACAATCCATGAGTTATACATAATTTATATTCCAAAACATTATTTTTCAGCTGTAGATAACAGTTTCAAAAGCTCTGGCCCTGTGTATATTGCTAAACCACTGTTTTCTTCATTAAATAGTTATCGTCTGCTTTTTCTTCATTAATAGTAATCTTAAAGCTGGATAGAATTTGTTTCAGCGTGACAGTTAATAATGGGTTCTTTAAAGAGTTGCTCAAGAAATCAAAATCTTAACATAAGACAATAATACCAGAACATAGTTGCACCAAAATGCCAAAGTGAACAATTATGTCTTCAGGTGGCACCAAAAGCTAGAATGGTTCTACATCAATTGGATAACATGCAAACTATATTTCCAGCAGTGCCGATGGCCATATAATGTTATAATTGCCTGTATATATTGATTTGTACTGAATTCCTGTCCCTTTCTCTCTGCATTGGGTCAGGTATTTGTGGATCATGTGTAAAAATCAAAGAGATCCAGTCAAAACAGAGTGCAGTATTACGAATCATGAATACACACACACACACACACACACACACACACACGGAGAGGGAGAGGGAGAGGGAGAAGCACATTAGCTATTTTATGACTCGTGGACTGGCTGGCTCAGGAATTCTGGGAGTTGAAGTCCACGAGTCATAAAAGACCCAAGGTTGCCTATCCCTGATCTAGGCCTACTATCTTCTAAAAGTCAGGGACATGGTAACACAGTGGCTTAATGAGGCTGAAACTGCTGGCCAGAAATGGTCTGCACTCCGGCAGTTTGAGTCCAGTTCTGTGAGATGGAGTGAGCTCCCTTCGCTCAATTACTAGCTCCTGCCCAACCAGCAGTTCAAAAGAACAACATATTGTGAGTAGAAAAATAGGTACCACTTCAGTGGGGAAAACCTAGCTGTGTTCATGTGTGCAGAAAGTGGAAGCTGGTGCTGAACCTGGTTAGACAAGGCAACACGACACAAGGTGAGGAGAGACTGGTGGAAGAGCCTGGAAGAGCCAGCAATCCAAGCACTACTAGGTATAGTATAAAGTATAATTGGTATAAAGCTAATTTATCCCCCCTCAGTGCACCAAGAATAGGCGTGCAAGCACCGAACAGAATGAACTAGTAATCTAGGCTGTCATGACTACAGTGTCTAGCACGTGTAGATTTCCCTGACATTGTATGCCATACACTAAATAAATAAATAATCTTCTAAAAACTGGCATTGGCTTTAGAAGGAGAGCATTGCTAGCAATTAAACTTGTCTAGTGATTGAATCAAGTTTGAATCTGTGATTCAGCGTAAGTGACTTCTGCTGATGTGGACTTTCTCTTTGGGAACTGCACCATCTTTGTGGTAAAATGAGTTGTATTAGGTTTAGTCTCCTGCTACTTGTGAAATTAGGTTGTGTCGTACCCCAGCATGGAGCAAATACTCCCAATGGATGAAGCTATATATAACTGTGATCAAAATTGCATTCCAAAGGGCAATCCCATCATTACCTATGTCTGAAATGCTGGCACATTCTTGAAAATATAATGAGAGCAGTTACAATAAAGTTATTGGTAGTAAATCAGCAACATAGTGCCCCATGCTGAGTCAATCTTCAGCTCATTTTGTCCACATAAAACTATGCTTTAATTTGTTTCTTCTGTCACATTGATTTTTTTTTAATAGTCTGGAGAAAAAAAAATCCCTCTATATGTCTGAAATTGAAATAAAAACGCACTGAAGCTTTGAAAGTGAGATTTTATTGACCTTTCACAAAGTGAAAATGCATCACATTGTATGTATGCGCATTGTCCAAAGTACTTAAAATGATAATATTTAGTGCTTTCTTAACTGCAATCTTAAATGGCACAAAGGTCAGCTTCCCTGAAAATTATTTAACATGCGTTGCATTCTAGATCCTGTATTTCAATGTTTCCAGTCTGAAATATTAAAACCTTTGAATGACTTGAACTGTAATTCAGAATGTACAGGAGGTAGAAATTGCTCCATCACTATTTCTATGTGATTTCCAGATATACCCCAAAGAAAATTTAAATTTATTCATCCTGGATATTTTGGGATGGATCCCGTAAAACATATTAAAGAATGGAAATGTACTGTTGAAAGTCATCTTTAATGATATTAATGTTGATAATTCAGACATACATATTTATCATAAGAGCCAGTTTGGTGTAATGGTTAAGGCACTAAGGTACATGGGTTCTAGGTCCATCTGAGGCAAAAACAGCCAACTAAATGATCGTGGTCATATCCCACTGCCTCAGTAGGAGGTAAACTGCTTCCAAAAACTTGCCAATAGAAGTGCAGGGATTCATCCAGGCAGTCACCAGGAGTCACAAAGGACTTGAAAGCACACACACAAAAAGTTTATAATGCAGACACAGGTAGGCATAGAATGCTATATATAGGCTATATATAGGCTCCAAAAGATGCATTAGGGCTTATTTTCAGGTTATCAGAATGATCAGCCTGATCAGGTGCCCCACCCCTGGCATGCCCCACCCCTGGTGGTGAGTGCACAGGGGCTGACAGTGCCTGGCAGCCTGCCGGTGCCATGGCCAGTGCACTCTGGGGCTGTGCAGCCTGTGCAGTGCAGGTGAGTTGATTACCTGTCCAAGCAGCAGGCGAAGGCAAGCATGCAGGGTGGAAGTGCCATGCAGCTGCCTGGCCCACAGGAAGCTTGTGAGAGGCTCTCACGACAGCACTCACGACAGCACAGGGGGAGGCTGGTGATCCGGATGTGCCACACAGCAGCCTGGCTCGTGGGAGGCTTGCAGGAGGCTTGTGCAATGGTACTGGCAGCAGGTAGAGGCAGAGGCATGGCCAACAGGCCCGGCATGGCCACAGGCAAGCCGAGAGATGGTGGGATGGAGTGAGTGGCACATCTGGATCGCCTGCCTCCCCCCATGCCTCCTCCTCCATCTCTGCCAATGCCACCTCATGAGCCTCCTGTGAGCCTCCTATGAGCCTCATGCAAGCCAGATGGCTGCAAAGTATGTCTGGGTCACTTGCCTCTCCCCCATGCCTCTGCCTCGGCCTGCTGCCAGTGCCACTGCATGAGTCTCCCATAGGCCTCCCGCAAGCCAGGCAGCCAGGCAGCACATCTGGATCACCTGCCTCCCCCCTGTGCCTCTGCTTCTGCCTGTTGTTGGTGCCACCATGTGAGGATAAGCCTCCTACGGTTGGCCGCCCACTCCATCCCACCTATTGTGTAGTGGGTTTCAGTAGATAAGGAGCAGACCAGCATAGTTACAACATTATTTATTGACTCAGAGTAGAACTGGAAAACTGCAGGCAATTGCCTGTAATTTATACTCTTAGCCCACAGGGTTATCAACCAATCACAATACTTGAAAAACCCGCCGAAATATGAATGTTCAAATTTTCCCTCCAGTTGGAGTTAACAGTCAGGGTCATCTAAAGGTTAGTATCATTTTAGCTTCACAAGCAGTTGGAGTTAAGTTAGTTTCACTTTAGCAGGGATTAACACAACTAATATATATTCAATCCATAACACTACCGTTTCTCAACTTGCCAGTGGCTGCACCGGGGCAGGTAGCCATGCACTGTGTCTGGATTGCCTGCCTCCATCTCCTGCCTCTGCTTCCACACTCAGACTTATCTGCCCTGACACCATCGGCCCCGAGCGTTTGTCACCTTCTGTATTGGTCAGGTCCACTCCCCCCCCAGGCTTATTTTGGGGGTAGAGCTTATATTAGGCTAAAAAAAATCAGGCTAGGGCTTATTTTCTGGGTGGGTCTTATTTTGGGGAAAACATGTTAGGGATCAGTAGATATTTAACCTGAACATAACATTGAATAGGTCTATAATAATTGTTATTTATCATATATAACTTAATTCTCTCTTTTAATTTTGGGATTACCTGAGAAAAAAAATCTTCCAGGACCTAGTGTGACTTATAATTAGAAGCAAGACATGTATGCAATTACACAATTACATGTATGATCAGCAGTGCTTTTTTTCTAAAAAAAAAAAAAAAAAAAAAGGTGCCGGAACTCATACAACCCGCCTTGCCTACCCTACAAGGTTCCATCCAAAAAAGTTGCCGGAACTCCGTTCTGGGCGTTCTATGAGAAAAAAAGCCCTGATGATCAGTTTTGCATTCATGTTATTTGGTTATATGGTTATGCTAGGCACGGCTGGCAGCAGAAAAGTCATTTACACTTTCCTCAATATCATTTCTCACCTTTTCAAATAGTAGGAGCTCAGCATCCAGCTTGGATTTGCTAATAAGAATGCTTTCACAAAACATTCTCTAGATCAGCAGGATGCTTTCTGATGTCATTTTTGTGGTGTGACTGAAAAGAAATGCCAAGTGGTTTCCTTGAAAGACACGAAGTGAGAAATCTTGGGAAGACTCCATGACATAATGTTTTCCATATACAGCATTGGTTTGGGTTTGAAAAGAATAAACATGCATTGTGGATTTCTCCCATATGACTTCTAAATATACATCTACTTTTGACATGTTATGCTGCAACCGTTGCCATGTTATGGCAAAATTTAAATTAGCCTGGGAATATTGAGCACGAAAATGAAGCAGAATGTTGTGTATCTTGAATTTTAACACACACACACACACACACACAGAGAGAGAGAGAGAGAGAGAGAGAGAGAGAGAGAGAGAGAGAGAGAGAGAGAGAGAGAGAGAGAGAGAGAGAGAGAGGCAGTTTACACCTCAACGAGTTAAAAATATGGAAAAATTACATCCATTGAGGAAAAACATTTGTCGCTTCATAACAAATAAATAAATGATTATTAAGAATATGCCATCCTTTAGTCTGACAAGAGAGTTTGGGAGTAGGTTGGTTTTTTATTTCAGAGCCAAACTAGCCCATGATTTCAGAAATGGGTTCAATTAAAATTACTCATTGAAAAATGAGAAATTGAACACTATCAAAGATGTCTGGTTTGTTGAATGCTAATTTAAAACGTGTGTCCTTCTTGACTCTCAAACAAGCTTTTCGTTCTTATTTTTATTATTGCTTCATTATTCACTGGCAAAGCACAGCAATAAAAGTTCTTGCTTTTCTGAATCTGAGGTCTCTTCACTCAGGTAAGAGGAACCTATTTGAATATTAATCTTTAAAGCCCTCAGAATTCAACTAGATACATCATAGGCTATTAGATATAATTAGAAACATTTTATATTTACAGGTCCTGTTAAAATGAATGTCCTGGGTCTTTGAGGTAGTAATGTAATATTTATTTCAACATGAAATATTAAAAATATGTTATTTGACTAAATGTCATAACAGAAAAGCTACAAGTACATTAAAAATGAACAAGGAACACTATATATATATTGGTAGAGGAAAAATGATAAAGTGATTGGAATCTGGTTAGGGATAATGATGGTCCAGCAACATCTTAGGAATGATATGAGTTCCAGTTTTGTCATACAATATCATAAATTATATTATCAAGCTTCATTTTCATGTTTCTCTCTCTTTACAGAATCTGGAAGACAGTTCTTGCCTGGGATAACTGTTGTAGGCTTGGATATATGCTGTAAATACATAATCACAAATCCAACATCAGCACCATCATGGCTTTTTCCTGTATCACAGCATTAACCACAGATATGCCGAACTATTTGCAAACGTAGAGGAAGCTGTAATAAAAATAATTAAATGATGTAGTTCTGTTGAACCAGATCTATTTGTTTTTCCTTGCACTTTAAGTACTTAATTTCTCACATATAGTTATTGCCAGACATACAGAGGAAAAATCGTATTTTTCAATAAGAGAATTCCAACTTGTGGCTAATGCAATGTACTCCTTTACAACAAGATAATGTTTTTGTTGAATGTTTTTCAGTACTTTTCAGTTGCCTGTTTGGTGACATAGTTGGTAATTTTATAGTGGGGAAACTGGAGATCTCTCCTATCTTTCTAAAGAATGTTTCACTGACATTGAGAATAACAGAATAACAGAGCTGGACAAGACTTGGGAGGTCTTCTAGTCTAACCCCTTGCTCAAGCGGGATACCCTATACCATTCTGGACAAATGGCTGCCCAGTATCTTCTTGAAAACCTCCACTGATGGAGCACCTACAACTTCTGAAGCCAAGCCATTCCAGGAGAATGAAAAATAAGGATTAGTTATCTAGGAAATATTTTCTGTGCAACAGGATGCATACTAAGTTTTTGTATGGAAGAAAAAGAACAACAATACTTCTTTAGCAATGTCACAAATACCATTTAACACATTTTTAATTTAGAGTTATCAGAGCATTAGTTCAACTTGCAATTCCATCTGTCAGCAGAACTGTTTACATTAATGACTGATTCCACCTCAAATTATCAAGAAAAATCCATAGTAATATTGTAGCAAGGCAACAAAGCATACATAGACAATTTATGGCCAGACATTTTGTTTTTGCTATGCAAAATGATGTAACTTCCTTGTGACTAAATATCTTTTTGCTAATTTAACTGTTCTATCAAGTGACTTCCTCTTTGGTTTGCCATTTCATCATTAGCTTCCATAAAACATTCAAATCTATTCATGCAAAAACTAAATAACAATAAATACTTATAAATTCCATAGCATTGAATTTATTATTGCTCATAAATGCACTGGGAAGGAAATTGTGAAGAATTGTCAAGACTGTGATATAAAGAAGTGAAATACATCCTAATAAGACATAGAAGTGGTATAGAATATCTCCACTGGGCTATGTTTTGCATGGAATAAAATAGCTTGACACAATGTTAATTTAAATTTGAAAAAAGAGGAGAGGAGAGGAGAGGAGAGGATAGGATAGGATAGGATAGGATAGGAGAGGAGAGGAGAGGAGAGGAGAGGAGAGAGGGGGACAGGAGACGAGTTTGTGTTTGACTGAAAGTATCAAATGGAAAGCTACACAACAGCAAGGCATCACACTATATCTTATGTATGCAGCTGTCTTTATCCACTTTTGCTATACAATTTATCTTTCCTCCCAAGCAAAAAGAATGGAATAACCTTCGATCTCATGTATAACATCTTGATTTTAATGTTTAAGACTATAGGTTGGCTTTAGTTTCAATAGACCTTTACAAAATACAAAGCAGAAAATCAGATTTACCTTACAATACACTAACTAGATTAAAAGGGTAACAAGGAAAACTAAAAACATGCCTTTTATAAAATAGACTGCCTAAGAGCCAAAACTATTTCCCAATTGTAGATTTGAGTTTGCTGATCAACCCAACTAAATAAAAAACCTAAGGCTGAAGAATTTTCTGATAACATGAAAGTATGGATGTATCATTTAGAAGAATATTCACAGGTTACAATATATACTACCATATTTAAATATATTTTCAGTCTGCATCCATTGCCATCTTCACTGTGAAATTCAAATTTGAAGCTCCTAGAATCATAGATATGTCATTCTTCCTCCCTCCTTCCCTTGCTCCTTCCATTTGAGTTTATTATTTATTTTGGTGACCAAACTAGAGGAAGGGGGGAGGCAAGGAAAGAAATACCTTGTAAAAGTATTAGTATGTTTAAGTGGTTATTACAGTCAATAGAAATTAAATTATTTATTTATCAAATTTATATGGCTGTCATCTCACAAGAATGATTTTGGCTGGAATACAACAATCCAGTAAAACACTATTTGTTTTAAACAGTTTAAATTTAAACCACCAAGAGCTTTGGTGTCTCAGTGGTTAGAATTCTGCAGGCTAATTCTGCTGATAGCCAGGAGTTCGATTTTGACTGGCTCATGATTAACTCAACCTTCCATTTTTCTGAGGACCCAGATTTTTGGGGACAATATGCTGATTCTGTAAACCACTTAGAGAGAGGTGTAAAGCACTATGAAGCAATATATAAGTCTAAGTGCTATTGCAGTTATGTATGCAATAATAGCTAGCTGACTATATTCAGGTTTTGTGTTCATATTGGTTGCTTGCATGGATGAGGAGGGGGAGGATTAGGAGAGGATGAGCAGACATGAGTCCCCATCATATCTTAGAGAAATGTTAGTATTAATAAAGCAATGCTTTACAGTACATCTAATACAAGCAGTGATCTAGTTAACTTCCCAAATCCTTCTTTTCTGTCTTATTAGAGCTTGCCATTTTGGTGTCTATAACTGCCAAATGTAGCAGATAACTCTGTTTAGTGGATTGAGCTGCAGAGGCTGATTCTGAGACGTGCAGCTGCCAATAGGCCCTAAGAGCAAATACCACCTGAGCAAATTATGCAATACCTGGACTTGGATCAATTGCCAATCTGGATCTCAGAATGAAACTATGTTGTTTATGGCTTGCATTTCCAGGACTTTCCAACTTTTCCAGACTTCATATGAAGCCAGAGCTGAGACAGTTAACACAATCTTGTCATCTTTTCTTCCCCTACAAGCTAGAGTCTAAAACATTCTTGTTGCCTTCAGGCCAATTTTGGCCCTTGTGATAATTGTTAACTTTGTCCTATGCCAGTTATTTGAAACACATATTAAGGAATCTGGGCAGTTTTTCAGCTGTGGGAAAACTACAAGAACAACCCCACTGTGACAGGTTTTAACCAGATCAGGATATCACAGAAACAACAAAAATAGTTGAAAATTCAGCTTAAAAGTATTGGCTTTGTGTTTGTTTGTTTGTTTGTTTGTTTGTTTTGTTTATTTTATGGATTATCTTCCAAAGCAAGCCATCCAAAAGGAAATCCTCTTAACTTTAAGGCTGAAAATTGCCTTCTGGTGTTCATGGGAGAAAGCTGAAAACATAGACTTATCTTTGCTGACAATCTACAGCCCCAAATCTAGTTAAGGGTATTATCAATACTGATTGAAAAATGTTCACCATCCAACATTTTTTTTTATTAAACTTGTTTTTTCTCCTAAGGATTGCACTCTTCACAAACATCTCTTCTGCTATAAACAATGACTCCTTGCCCTGGAGACAAGTGCAGTTATCTACAGTTGACCTTTATTCGTGCTACAGTAATTGGCATAACATCTCCACCAAATCTCTGTAAAGTTCTTCATGTAATAGTGCAGCTGAATCATAAAGAAATGAATATATATGCTTCTGTACGTGTGTGTGTTTGTATTAGATAATGAGCTTTAGAAGGCAAAAGAAGAAGAAAATAAAGGTATTGAAGGAAGAGATGAAGCCAAAAGAAAGTGTCTAGAAGTAGCCACTATTCTTGTCAAAATATTTTCTCAGTCTAGCCTGATTTTATAGCCCACCCTTGAGTTTAAACTTCCAGTTAAAACCAGAAAATACCATCATGAAAATCTGATTCCTGTGTATACATATATGACTGAATATACACTTTACAAAAAGCAAAAATGTTGAGAATTCCACAGTTAAACCAAGCTATTTCTACCTCTAAAGAGCTTTAATATTATAGAGTAGTCGATATAATATGTGTTGCTTTAAAATCAGCAAGCATATTATAAAGATATATCATAGGAAGTTCTGAATGGTGATGGATGAATGGATAGATGGATGGAGACATGAAAATAGCCATACTAAAGGACTAGCAAGTAAGTTTAGCATACTTACTATTTTCTGAAATATATTCCACAGCAAAGCTGTGTCAAGACTTCTTCAGGTGGTTTTTAATCTTGTGAGGTTGGCTTTTTCTTCATGCTAGCATACATCAGGAAATAACCTTTTGAATACTTTGGCTAGACTATTATTATGCAAAGAGTGCACCCAACATATGAAGAATGGCTGCAGGATTTGGGTTTGGCTAATCTAAAGAGAGAGAAAAGAAATAGGGGTGACATGATAGCAATATTCCAGTATTTGAGGGGCTGCCACAAAGAAGAGGGGATCAATTTATTGTCCAAGGCACTAGAGGGCAGGATAAGAAACAATGATTGGAAACTAATCAAAAAGAGAAGCAACCTGGAATTAAGGAGAAACTTCCTAACAGTGAGGACAATTAACCAGTGGAACAGCTTGCCTTCAGAAGTTGTGGGTGCTCCATCATTGGATTTTTTTTAAGAGACAGGACAGTTACTTATCTGAAATGGTAGTTTCTCCTGCTTAAGCTGGGGGCTGGACTAGAAGACCTCCAAGATCCCTTCCAATTTCTATTCTATTCTATTCTATTCTATTCTATTCTATTCTATTCTATTCTATTCTATTCTATTCTATTCTATTCTCTACATCTCCAACATCAAGTATTCTTTTCTTTTTAAAAAAAAATCATGTTCCTTGAAGGAGAAATGAATGATATTTTTGGAGAGAGCTAATTAATTAGAGCTTCCTTATCTATTTTCAGGTTGAATCTAAAGACACTAATGACTTTGATAACATTAGGAAATACAGTAAATGGATGCAATCATGCTTCTCTCAGTTTTGCTAATGTGGTCTCCTTTTGGAATGTCCCTTTTGGGGAGATAATCTCCTTTGGTTCAACCAGTGGAAACATTTAGGCAGAATGAGATTTATGGGCACAATATTGCAGTGATTCTGACCTTATATGGCATGATTCTAGAATATGGTGATATAGGAAAACTGCTTTGTTTTTGTTTGTTTTTGCCCATGCTTTTCATCTTCTGTGCAAAACTATTGGAGAGGTCATCCACAATACTGTGCAGAGTCAATTATACTGGGCAATCTTTTTCTTTGCCATTGTTGCCAAAAAATCAATCAATCAATCAATATCTATCTATCTATCTATCTATCTATCTATCTATCTATCTATCTATCTATCTATCTATCTATCTATCTATCTATCTATCTATCTATCTGAATCATATACACTGAATGTGAAATAACATGTTGAGGATTGAACTAGACAAGATGGACACGATTGTGAATTACTGAAAGTCAGATGAAAGTTTGACACTACTGCTATAGCATTAGAAGCTTTGCCTACTTTTCTTCCTTGAATATCTAGCCAGGATAAATGCTACATGCTTTGATCATATCCCATTTAGATTATAATATGGTCAGTGTGGAACTACCATTGAAGAACATTTGGAGACTCTATAACAATTGCAAGTAACTCACAATGCAGGTTTGTTCACTGTTCCCTCTTTCAGAGCTTTTTTCTCTTCAGTTCTGTTATGTATACTGTTTTGCAGTTTGCAAAATGCTCTTCTAGATCTCTTATTTGTATGACATAATGGCACTGCAAAGGTTCTTAGAATTGATAAAATAAAATTATTTAGTGGCTTCAGAATAATATGAAAATTGCTGCATGATCAAGCCAATTATGATTCATGAATGTATGCTGTGAAGAGTAATGATTGAGTCCATCTTTAACTATCTTATCTGATGATGCTGTTTCAGAGTAGAATTTTATGTGAAAGGGTTTTCTTTAAAAAAAAAAAAAAGGTAAACTAGCAAAAACTAAATGATTGAGAAATTCAGGTCTAGAATTGAGCTCCATATAAATTGTCTGTTTTTGTGTCATCTATAATTATCCATCCTTACAATGTTATGCATATTTAGAATCAGATATAAGTTTTTCATGGATTTTTTTCACCAAAGTAAAAAAGGAAATGGAAAATGAAATTGCAAGTGACACATTTATATGCAGTTTCTGTTTGAAAGTCACCAATGTTTTGGATAGTCATGGAAAATATAAATTTGTCTACTGTAGTAAGAAATAAAACAGTTCATCAATAAAGCAAATCAAGTATATTTTCAGGGAGAAGTTATGATATAGTGTAAATTGTTTTTGGATTTCTGGACAGTTTAAGAGATTGATGTATAGACTGAAGGCAAATGCATTACTGGACCGAGCTGCCTGGAAATTCAGTTTGTAATCCATCAATGCATAAACACTATCCTCTTAAGGGGAAATATATTGTGATGGACAGAGCAATAGTATTAAGTTGCTTATCAAAATCTAAGTAGTTTTTGGATGAAATGAAAACACTGGTATTTATTCATAAATAAGTATTAACCATAATATGTGAAAAGTACAAATCAGTTAATTTTCTCAATTATTTTTTAATTTTGGCATTCCAACTATCAGACAGACAAAGTTAGAGGTCACTTTCCCACTTTCCCTGAAGGAAATAGGCTGACCCTGTTGGGAATATATATATATATACACTTTATATATGTTTCTGACATTCTTCACTTGTCTCTACCAGGAATATCCCAACTCCCTCTCACAATGAGGTGGCACAGCAGGACTTAGAGAATAATGGAAATCAACTTAAACAGAGGTGGAAGACCTTGGTTGTTCAGACATTGTAAATATGTCTGTAATTAAAATATAAATTAATTGTAATTAATCTCAATTTCTATTATAAAAACAATTTTAGAACTCATTCACATCTTATTGTAACTTTCAAAGTAGGGCTAATGAAATAACTAATTCTGAGTTTTGTCAGTTTCAGTTCAGCATGTTAAATAATCAGAGATGGCTGGTTATTTGTAATGTCTAATACTTGGGTTTTTTTTAACCTTCACAGGACTGAACTATCTTAACTGTAATATATTTATGATTTGTGTTCTGCTGAGGGACAATGTGGAGATTTTATTCTCATTATATATAAAAAAGAAATGTACTCATTACAAACTTTTTTTCTCTGGACTTGCCAACAAGTTATCAATCTTCAGAAAGGAAAGGACCACTTTATTTAATTGAGAGCATTCCTCTCTTAACATAAAATGAAACATGGGGACTCTATTGCTTGTGATATTCTCTGTTTGGTTCAGGCTTTGCTCAAATTCTATCAAAAATGCAATAAATTAGAGCTGATCTATGTGATAGTGTAGCATCATTGAAATGTCAACATCTCCATACAGTATATATTCAAAATAAAAGTCCAATCCTTAATATTCATGGCTGTCAAGCATTAAGTGACATAGGTATAAATGGAAGACAAAGCATCATTTTGAATAAAATTAGAAAAGTGGTAGCAACGAAAATTCCCTTGCTAGAGAGATCATCCTCACTGACATTTTCCAAGTGGTGACAAGCTTTTCACCAGGACCGTCTCTAAAGCTTCATTTTTTTCCTCTCTCTCTGGATCTTAGACCAATTCAAGCATTTGAAAGGTTGTCTCAAATGTCTGAAAATATACACAACAGTTGTTAGGCTTTCAGATTCCATAAGATGATTGTTCTCCCGGTGACTAGGCTTACAGTGTTGGGAAAACTACTAGGATAGCTGTTCAGAAACTCCTACAAGATACAGCCAGATTGTTAAGAAATCTCATATGGTTTCTCGCAAGGAGACATGTCCCCGTAGTTCCAGAGGTACATCATACAGAATTGTCTCTAGGTTTTCATGAACTCAGAAAAGAATCTGTAGCACTTTTACAGAAAAGTATATTATTCCTATATATAGCTGGAATTTCCTGTTATGCTGCAGTTGGATAAAGACCCCTATATTTGTTTTCATTCTTGTCTCAGTCCTTAGTATATTGTGAAAGAGGAAAATATCTAAATTGGGGATCTATGATAGATAGGTAGGTAGGTAGGTAGGTAGGTAGACAGACAGACAGACAGACAGACAGACAGACAGACAGACAGACAGACAGACAGACAGACAGACAGACAGACAGACAGACAGACAGGGCTTCTCACTTTTTCTCATCAGTTGATGGTAAACAAACAGGCCAACAAGGGAACATACCCATATGACAGAACAGCAAGTATCCTAGTATCGAACTTAAATAACCATTGATCCTGGAAAAATACTGATGTATAAAATTATGATAAATACATAGGTACGCATGTCATTTCTATAGTTTATGTTGCATTTAAAAATAAAATCAGATTTTCCTAAGAAACTTTAAAGATTAGATCGAGGCTGGGGAATTCTGGGAGTTGATGTCTACATATCCTCAATGTTAAGAAACACTGGTCAAGAAGATCACCCATAATCATTTTGAAGTGCTTATACTTTTAGTCAACCAAGTAAGGCAAACTGCAATCTTATTAACTTAAAAACAATACCATTGTAATACAACCTACATGAAGAGCAAAGGGTTGGAAGGGACCTTGGAGGTATTCCAGTCCAACCCCCTGCTCAAACGGGAGAGCCTATACCATTCCAGACTAATGATTTGATTTTGATTTTGATTTTATTAAATTTATACCCCGCCCTTCTCCCGGAGGACTCAGGGCGGCTTACAGCCAGTTTAAAACAATGATATAATACAATACAAAATTTAAAAAGATTAAAAATAACTATTTAAATTTGGCCGCTTCTACTAAAAATTTAATTTAAAACCCCTTTAAAATACCCCTAGGCCAGTCCT
>NW_015386963.1:234720-241336 GCF_001527695.2 Protobothrops mucrosquamatus
TTACTTTGGGGCACAGCCACCACATGTGATAAAATGTTCCTTCTTTAATTTTACATTTCCAACACTTCGGGTCTATGTTTTTATACATTTTGGCCAATCTCGCCGGTGTTAAATGCCATCTGTAAATCATTTTATATTGATTCTCTCTATATGCAGTTGATAGCGTCAATTTGCAATTTCGGTTCCATAATCTTTCCCAAAAGCCTCCAGTATTGGAGCACCCACAACCTCTGAAGGCAAGATGTTCCATTGGTTGATTGTTCTTACTGTCAGGAAATTCCTCCTTAGTTCTAGGTTTATTCTCTCTTTGTTCAATTTCCATCCATGGCTTCTTGTCTTGATTTCTGGTGCTCTGAAAAACAGATTGACCCCCTCATCTTTGTGGCAGTTCCTCAAATATTGGAACAGTGTTATTTAATACTGCTATTTAAATTGTAATATATCTATCTATCTATCTATCTGGAAAATGTTACGACAATAGTCAGCAAAGTGTTTCTGATAAGTTAGATTTGTGTGGAAGCTATATTGGATATTGGATTTGTATGTATGAGAGGTAGAATAGGTACCAATTTTCCCCTAAAGATTCAACTTGTTTCCACTTTGCTTCTTTGATTTGCTTATTTTTCAAATGCATTCTTATTTTACCCAACATCTTAAAAAACCTGAAATAAAACAAAAAACCAAAACTGTTTTGGTGGCTGTTATATAAAGAAAGATTTATTCAAAAGGCTGAGAAGAAGGGATATTTATCTTCAGTCTTAGTTCTATTATGGAGTTGAGAACAACAACAAAAATCTTGAACTATAACAATGTGTATAGAATGTGTTTATAGAAAAGACAGGAGCAGACTTTGTTCTCAAAGAATTGTATTGTTTATATGAAATTATATTTTGGGGTGGGGATAGGATAGCTTCATAATTCATAAAATAAAATTTTAGCAGCTCCTGGCAATAAAACAACTACTTGGTATCCAAGCAATGATCACTAAAAATTGAGGATGGAGAATGCCCGGTGTGGATAAAATCATACATATTTATTGAAATAATCTTTAGCGTTTCCAAAAAGTTTTTGAGATAATATATATCCACCACCTCCTGTGTGTCAAATTGCATATACACATCTTGTGGGTTGTTTCCTTCCATGAAAAGGCAGAAATAAAACAATTTAGAGGAGGTGGCATGTTTTCACCTTCTTTAATTATTCCCACTGCCATGGCTTTTTTCTCAGATTAATCTGGTGTGTCCCTAGAAGAATAAATTAACTGTGAAAATATCAAGGAAATGGGAGAAGCGAGGTGAATTGTGATTACCGTAGCTCTTTTTGAAATCTCTAGAAAAGTCTAGGAGCATTTTATTTTGTTTGAGGCTGTAAAAATGTACTGAGAAACCTCACTTCTTGATGGCTGAGTAGAGCTGAATAGTAGGAAGGGCTTCATTTCCCTTCACCAGGTAATTGGGAATCACATTGAATTAATGTACAACTTGATAATATGCTGAAGCTGTTGAAGGGTAAACACTACAAGTAATCCCCACCTTATAGCCACTTCTTTGGTGACCATTCAAAGTTACAACAGCACTCAAAAAAAAATAAAATACAACCGGTACTTGCACATACAACCATCACAGCATCCCTGTGATCACATGATCAAAATTTGTGTAGTTGGCAATTGGAGAGTATTTATGATAATTGAAACATCTTGGGTGATGTGATTGCCATTTGTGACCTTCTCAAATGGCTTCCAAGAAGTAAAGTCAATTGGGGAAGCCAGATTTGCTTAACAACCATGTTATTAATAACTGCAAGGGATTTGCTTAACAATCGTAGCAAAAAAAGATCATGAAATTGGGTGTGATTCACTTAATCACTGCTATGCTTAACAATATACATTCTGGTCTCAGATGTGGTCATAAATAGAGAACTACTTGTATTCTAGAACCAAGTGGTCTTCAAACTGGGTAAACAATATCATCTCAAAAATGCTTTTAAGTTCTTTTACTGCTAAGGACTGGAATACTTCTTTCTTTATTTTTAAGGGTATTTTTGTTGTGACATTTTTTGCTGTGTACTATTTTCTGTATTTCTTGGAAATGAAAAGCAGTATGCAAATAAAATAAACAAAAATAAGAATACATGCTATTCTTTTTAAACAAGCCATACTGCTGGTTAACCAGATTCTTAGATCTCATTCTATTATTTTGTAAATTGTCCCTAACTACATTTATACAAGAAGGATGATACAAGAATATTGGCAAACAAATATATTGGCAAATGTTTAGAATTTACCCATTTCCCAAGCTGCCCATTTGCTGATTAAAAAAAAAAGTAAACAAATTGGTCCACTTCCATTTTTATTCACTTTCCAAAGATATGAGAAATGCAAATTTATGTATCTTATTATTTATAATTTAAAAAAAAAAACTATTCAAAACCAACTTGAGACATTTTGTTGTCTAACTCAAAAGTCTAAGATCATGCTGTCTTCACTATTTCTTTTTTTTTTTGTAAACATTTTATTAATTTTCTAATTTTACAATCATAAATAATAAACAACGTGTTGTCTGGGTCCATTAGTAATTCAGTGGTACATATTAAGTTTATCAGTCTAGTTCCAATACTACATCATCCAGTGCTTCCTTGATCCTCTCTTCTTCGGGTGGTATGCATTTTTCCACACTGGGCAAATACAATTCTTGTTCCTGTTAATACATATACAATTAAATATAGAATCTTCATCACATTTTTCTGGTATTATACATAATATCGATAGTGTCAGTTTATAAAATCTTTTCTAGCCATAACATATCTCAATTGCATTTGCACTTAAAATCCATTTGTTCCATCAATATCCTGTTTTTCCTGCTTTAAAAACAAAATTCCCATCAATGTTCAAAATATCTCTATCGCTTATAGCTTTCTCATAGTAAATTATATTTGGGTAACCAAAATTTTCCCTTATTCAGACCCTGTTGGTATTTTCATATTTCCCTTCTCATACCACAATATAGTATTCTAATTGCATATCCTATATTTCTAGTTATAGTAATAATTTTATTTCTAACAATTATCTATTCTCTTAGCCATGTTCAAACATCTATTTAATAATATAATGTCCCATCTAATGGGTCAAAACCTCTATTTTCTTCAGTCTTATTCTGGCTTTCTTCCTTTGCCAACTAACTTCCCAAGTCAATGCATTTGAGCCCTCAAGTAGTTCTTCCCCTATTTTTGTGTATATTGTTTGAAGTAAGAAAGACAATTTGACTAAAGTATTTTTGGAAGAACACTAAGCCCATTTATATTCTTTAAATAGCCTCCCTCCTTCTCCAATTTGCCATGCAGATAAGCAGTCCAAGAGTTGTTTTTTTCCTTCTCCAGCTGCAGTCTTCAACAGTGAAAGTTTCCAAGGACACCCAAAGTCTTATCTGAGTCTGGGCTTCAGGCCAAATTTCCTTAAGCATAATAAATTGTAGCTCCGTGGTTCGTCACTAGATGTTGTTAATGCCTTCTTCCATCTTCAAACTTATATTGCAAGATTTTCAATGCTCTTTTCTAAAAAAAGGTCTCAAAAGCATTTTTAGTCCCCAAATTTCAAATTAAATTAATTAATTCCAAATTAATCTTATAATTTTCTCTGTTTTCTCCCAAGCAGTTAGTTAGCTGCTTTTTTTTTCCTGAGGAAATGGGGTGGAAATTCCCTTTCCCTCTCTCATCGATGAGGATTCTTTGCTTTGGGTGTTTTTTTCCAAGAAAAAGTTTTAAAGTTATAAAGAGAGGATAGCATCTCACCCAGTTTCATCCTCGTTGCTAAAAAGTTACTCCTTAGTGCTTATTTCCTTTGGTTGTCAGCAGCTTCTGACTGGCTACACAAATGTAACCAGTCTTTCCCCCACTGGTTTGGAGGGCTTCCTCAGATCAAACAGAAGGGCTGCTACCCATCTGTGATCATTGAGGGTCCCTGCCTTCTTCGTTACCTCTCCGGGGCAACGTTCAACCCTTTTTAGGGTCCCCAGCGGGGTGAAATCAAATGCGGAAGATGGAGACCCATCTTCCTGCATCTGTTATGCTGTGACATCAAACCGGAAGTCCCATCTTCACTATTTCATGGACAAGAGGTGACCAGACTGGCAACTGAATCTTATTTCAATGCTGCTAATATGGCAACATCTAAAACAAGATTAAAGTGACAGACCAACTTAAATAATGCAGGCAAGCTAGACCCTAGAGCAGGGGTGTCAAACTCGCAACGTCACGTGACGCATCATAAGTATCATGACTTTTTTTCCATTGCCAGAAATGGGATGGGCGCAGTTTTGGCATGACGCATCCAGCCTGCAGGCCGGCAGTTTGACACCCCTGCCCTAGAGTCTCTGCTAGACTGATGCAGTGGTTGGAGAAGGAAAAAGAAGAAATAGAAGAAATAGATTGAAGATGATGATGATGATGATGATGATGATGATGATGATGATGATTTGAAATATATAAGAACATATGTTCCATTATCAAGAGCTGAATTGGAATTATTTTTAGTTGGTGATTCATAGTACATCAATGATGTTCTGTTAAACTGTATGTACTTATCTCATTACTATTATCCTGGTATGATTGAGTTGTGTTCTCTCATGGAGTCGCTTTTACCCTCAAAATATCCAATTCTACAGAGTTCTTCATTATAACATGTGAATTATTAAAGCAAATCAACAACAAAACCATTAACTTTACTCTCAGTTTATTTCATTTTTTTTTAAAAGACTGCAGCACATCTGTGAGATGAGAAGGATAAGAAATGCTATTTTATTTATTCTATTTTATATTATGCTGTCCATCTCACCTATGAGGTGACTCCTTAACAGATTATGAATACAAATAGAAAAAATAATAATTAAAATATTAAAAGTATGTAAATTAACATTTTAAAACTATACAAAAAACCAGGACTAAGAGACGGATGGCATGGGGATGAGGTCTTTGTACCCTGTCAGTCACCTCCAGTAGTGAGCACCTCCCTTGGGGGGGTACCATATCTCAAGTGTTATGGAAGCAATTAAGCAATAAAAATGTTGGTCTTTGGCTACATGCTATTGGGTACATTTTCAACATGCTGTTAACTTGAAGTGACATGTTTACATGCTGGTGGTTTTACCTTCATATCTGAAAGCACCACAAAATCCAAGAATTTACGGTCTGGACTGGCAATGAATTCCTTGTACCGCTGGTTGCCAAGTCAATCATATTGTGCATAATTCTATATTTCTTTGCCAAAATGTGTGCATCTGCTTTCAAAACAAACTCATCTTTAGAGTGATAAGCAGGAGCCTAAAATTCAGACAGCAATGATCACTAACTAGCCAAAATTATTCTTAAATATTTGACTCAAACAAATCTTCTCTTATTTTCTCTTCTCTTCTCTTCTCGTCTCTTCTCCTCTCCTCTCTTCTCTTCTCTTCTCTTCTCTTCTCTTCTCTTCTCTTCTCTTCTCTTCTCTTCTCTTCTCTTCCCTTCCCTTCCCTTCCCTCCTCTCCTCTCCTCTCCTCTCCTCTCCTCTCTCCTCTCTCCTCTTGTAATGAATGTGGTGACCACATTTTCACTATCAACCCATTTGACCAATATTTCATTATTTTATTTCATTCATTATTCCGTAATGCTCCTTGACATTTTATTTTAGAGGTTGCAGATCCTCTACAGCTATCTCGGTGGTATCATCAGCATAGCAAGATTCTTGATATTTCTTCTTCCAATTTTAAAACCACACTTGAATTTTTCCAAGTCAGCTTCCCTAACATATATTCAGCATGTAGTTTCAATAAGTCTGTTTTGCTGTTTTGTTTGTAATAGGCTTCCTCATTTGTTTACACACAGAGACCAATCATGCTGTCAAGAAGGGAGTGTGTTAGGCGTGATGAGGCTACATTTGTATTGATACATTTATTTTTAATTTTATTTTAAGTTTAAAATATTTATATTTATTTAAAAAATGTGTATGGCCAGAAAACGAAGGAAACGTGTCTACAAAGGAAACAGAACATATTAATGAAAACAAAGATGAAAATTTATCCTGCCAATCTTGCTATACAGATCTGAGAGATATAGTGAATCACTTCCAAATGAGGATAAAATACAAAAGTGCAGATGGAGATGATTTGGATGAGGCTTTTCTCAAAGGAATCAGCCTGCTCACTGAAAATAACAGAATAACATAGTTGGAAATGACCTTGAAGGTCTTCTAGTCCAACCCCCTGCTCAGGCAGGAAACCCTATACCATTTCAGACAAATGGTGGTCCAATCTCTTTTTGAAAACTTTCAGTATTGGAGCGCCCATAAAATCTGGAGGCAAGTCATTCCATTGATTAATTGTTCTATCTGTCAGGAGATTTCTCTGTAATTCTAGGTTGGTTCTCTCCTTAATTAGTTTTTCCATCCATTGTTTCTTGTCCTGCCTTCTGGTGCTTTGGAAAATAGGTTGACTCTCTCTTCTTTCTTCTTTGCCCCTTAGATATTGGAACACTGCTATCATGTCACCACTAGTCCTTCTCTTCATTAAACTAGACACATTCAATTCCCGTAATTGTCTTTCATATGTTTTAGCCGCCATCCCCTTAATCATCTTATTTATTTATA
>NW_015386963.1:241436-324416 GCF_001527695.2 Protobothrops mucrosquamatus
CTGTTTAAAATTTCCTTAAAATAAACCCGATTTTTAAAATCCTCTCTAGGCCAGGCCCGCTTGCTGGAAAAGCCATGTCTTGAGGGCGCGGCGGAAAGTAAAGAGATCCGGAATCATCCGGATCTCGGGGGGTAGATCGTTCCAGAGGACGGGGGCACCCACAGAGAAGGCCCTCCCCCTGGGGGTCGCCAGCCTACATCTTCATTGCTCTTCTCTGTACTCTTTCTAGAGTCTCAACATCTTTTTTATATTGTGACATTTATATTGTGACAGCCAAAACTGGATGCAATATTCCAAGGGTGGTCTTATCAAGACATTATAAAGTGATACTAACACTTCATGTGACTTTGATTCTATCCTTTTCTTAATGCAGCTTAGGACTGTGTTGGGTTTTTTTGGCAGCTACAGCACACTTCTGGCTCATAGTTAAGTGATTGTCCATTAGGACTCCAAAATCCCTCTCACAGTTACTAGTACTGAGCCAGGTACCACCTATTGTATACCTGTGCATTTGTTTTTTCTTGCCTAAATGTAGAACCTTACTTTTCTCACCATTGAATTTCATTTTGTTAGATAGGTCCCAGTGTTCAAGTCTGTCAAGATCCTTCTGTATCTTAAGCCTATTTTCTGGAATGTTGGCTATCATCTTCATAGGTCTCTCATTTTAAGGTTTGATCGATCTGTTTTTATATAGAAATATATTTATTTTGTTCAAGACAAAGTTAAAACACAAAATACAATCTACTGATCAATAGGGAAGACCTTTTATGACAGAGTAATTGGGTAATGCAATTATCTCCCAAATACCTGCTATCTTTAATTTAGTGGATTAAATTTATTTAATTTCCCAGATTGGAATTGTATTTAAAATGTGCATGTTGTAATGCATTTGCACACATGTGAATAATTAATTTTGTGTTGGTGTTCAGGTGCCATGCAATATCACTTGCTTAGGCTGATTATCTGGGAAAAAAGCAGTTTTTGTCAGGAAGCTTTTAAAACTAACAAACAAACAAACCATAATAAAAAACAACAAATCCCCTCCTAATTCAGTTTGCAGAAATACTATTTTAGTATCTGCAGGAAAGGCAGCAAAATTAACTATGTCTTATTCATAATCAAAACATTTCAGGGAAAAACCATAATGCTTTCAGAACAGATCCAAAGGCTGCAACAGTTCTTGACAGCCAGAGATATTTGGCTCGGAACAAAATACTAGTAATTAGCCTAAGGATAAACTATCACAAGATCAGTAATTATTGCTTGATAATTGTATGATTACCCAAGAATAACATTTTAACTAAATACATTTATTCCTAATTAATCAAAACTCTTTCTCTGAATATACATTCCTTATATGTTGTAATGTTTTTATATACTTTTAACTCATGGTGAGAAGAGCTGCCAATATCTAGATACAGACATATTGTATATGCAGTTGTGTTGATGTCTGTACCTTAGAATAAATAGTACAAAATAATTGTTGTATTTCTTTTGATCCATTATAGCTTTTGTGCATACAGGTGGTCCTCAACTTACGACCTCAATTGAGCCCAACATTTTTGTTGCTAAGTGAAACATTTGTTAAGAGAATTTGCCCCCATTTTATGACCTTTCTTGCCACAGTTGTTAAGTGAATCATTGCAGTTGTTTAATTAGTAACACGGTTGTTAAGTGAATCTGGTTTTCTCATTGATTTTGCTTGTCAGAAAGTCGCAAAAGGGGATCACATGAGTCTGGGGCAATGCAACAGTCATAAATGTGAGTCAGTTCACAAGTGTTTGAATTTTGATCACATGACCACGGGGATACTACAACGATCATAAGTGTGAAAAATGGTCATAGATCATTTTTTTCAGTGCCATTGCAACTTTGAATGGCCACTAAGTGAACTGTTGTCCATAGGAAATACTGTAGCACAGGGGTGTCAAACTTGCAATGTCATGTGATGTGTCGTGACGTATCGTGATTTTTTTGCCATTGCTGGCAATGAGGTGGGCGCGGTTTTGCTATGATGCATCCAGCCAGCTGGCCGGCAGTTTGACACCCCTGCTTTAGCAGAATGCAGTGGGAGAGTATTTGAAATGTGATTCTGAACCTTCACAGAAACTGTTCAGTGGTTTGGGAAACATCTTGAAAGGAGATATTCAGCCAGGATTATTTGCTGGCTGGCTTCCCTCTGGCTTTAAGGATCATTCATTCTTGCCATTGAGCATACAAGTACACCTCAAACAGTAATCTTGTTTGCTTTTTCCAGAACAATGAATCTGTCCAACTTGATGATGTGAACCAAATCCATTCACCTTCACATCAACGAGAGTAAAATAAAATAAATAAAATGCAAGGCATTGTGCTAACTAATAGCCAAACAATGTTCCTCTTAGGATAATGAGAGTGATTTCTCACAAATAAGATTTATGATGTCATCAAGCAATTGGGCTGCATTGCCTGCACTTAACTCTCAAAATATGCAGCCTTCATCAGATGATTTACTATCCAAGAGGCTTCAGCTAATTAGATCATGCAGCTATATTTTAATTTTAAAATACAGTTAGAAACACTGTGTTGCTCTGAGCCATTGTTGAAGTTTGTCAGAATGTTTTTCTAAAATGTCTCATTTTGACAGACTGGTTGAAGTAGGCTATGGAAAATATTCTTTCCTGACTTCCTTTTTTTTTCTTCAAGGCCATCCTTTTCTGACTTTCCTTTTGGTCTTGAGTGTTTGGTAGCCATGTTGAAAAATAAATATTGACCCTACCATATTTTCATTCTGATTTTGTAGTTCTCTAAAGCACCTTCTAGGATTCATATGTGCTGATATGAATCAGCTGTAATGAAATGGAGACCACCTTCCTAAACCAACATAGTTATAAGTAATTTGCTATGCAGAGATACAGAAACAAATGATAGAAGAACAGGGTTGGAAGGGACCTTAGAGGTCTTCTAGTCCAACCCTTCTCAAATAGGAGATCCTATACCATTCCAGACAAATGGTTGCCCAGTCTCCTTTGAAAACTTCCAGTGATGGTGCACCTATAACTTTTGGAGGCAAATTACTTGCTGTTTATTCTCATTGTCAAGAAAGTTGTCCTTAATTCTAGGTTGGATCTCTCCTTGATCATCTTGCAATTGTTTTTTCTTGTCCTGCCATCAGGTGCTTTGGAGAATAAGTTGACCCTATCTTCCTTGTGACAATCCATCAAGTGCTGGAAGACAGCTATCATGTAACCCCTAATCCTTCTCTTCGGTAAACTAGACATACCTAATTTCCTAACCATTCATCATACAGTTTAGCTTCCAGGTCCCTTATTATTGTTGTTCTTTTCTATACACTTTCTAGGGCATCTTGGTGACCAGAACTGGATGTAGTATTCCAAATGAAGGCTCACTAGTGTAGTATAGAACAGTACTATCACCTCTCATGATCTTGATGCTATCCCTCTGTTGATGTGGCCTTGGATTCCATTGGCTTTTCTTGGCATCTGCAGCACACTGCCAGTTCAATCATAATGAAACAAAATAACTTTGGGATCCCTTGTTTTTCCTCAAAACCAAGCAATAAGATCTGAAGTTAATAAATTATTTGCCCAGCTTTAACCTGGTTTCTAAATTTGTGGGGGGGGAGGGCAGTTCACTAAAACATTGAATCTCTGATTTTATATCTCTATTCAACAGCAACATTATTTATTCTGTAAGCAGAACAGCCAAGCATATGAAATTAATCCCCACAGGGAAGAATTCTTGATAGGGAAACAGAAGCAGAAAATTATCCCTAGACTTAAACTAACCAATAGTTATCTCTGGAAGAGATCTGTCAGTACCATTATTTTGAGTGATAAATAGTCAAAATAATGGGGCTATTGGCATGCCTTCAATTTTGCAAAAAAAGTAAAAAATAAAAAAGGCCAATAAATTCTGCAAATTCTCTGCTTATTCATATCCATTGGGCTTTCTATATTCACATCTGTTTCCTATATTCTGCCTTAGGTGTCTGTCTTGTCTTTTAAGGCAGATCTGGGTGAGATTTGGGTGAGTGGAAGCCATATTGAATATTTTTATGGAAACTGTGGACAACAAAAGAAATAGACTTCTACGCCTAACCAGTAAGTGAGTCTTTTCTATATTTTCATAATTTTGCAGGAGACAATTTGGACAATGAAACTTTTTTAGAACATTTGGCTATATTTATTTATTTATTTATTTATTATTCGAATTTATATCCCGCCCTTCTCCTTGCGGACTCAGGGCGGCTGACAATCAGTTAAAAACACCAATAACAATCACAAAGTTAAAATTTGTGTCGCAAAGTTGTGCAAATTCAATTTGGTGGTTGGTGAGGGTTCTGAGAAACACAAATATATTTTAAAGAAGCTACTGCAAGGCAGGGAATGGCAACAATCTGTTAGAAAGCAGTGATGGCATGCCCTAAGCTATCCTGTATCACAGCTATCATGGCTTTGATAAAGGACTCTGGCCAGTGACCAGTGTTCAATTAAAATTCAGCTGCTTATTTGGTTCAGGAAATGAAAAGGAATGAGGCACAGTCTTGTGTGTGCTTTAAAATCTCTCCAGAGGAATAATTCAGTAGTGTCTGTTTGACACAAATAGGAACATGTGCACATAGATACAGTAGGTGCAAATACAATGGTTCCTGCATTTCTCAGTAATGTCAGGATAAAAACTTGCAAAAATAACTAGTCTTTACATCTGGCCTGTTGATCAATGACCAAATTAGGGTACTGATTTGTGTCTTTCCTGTTTCCAGTTTCCTTATTTTATTTATTAGTCCAATCTCTGAGAATCACAGAGGACTTGACTAGAGATGTTCAGACATCATTGGGGTGAATCGGATCAATATTGTTTTGCCTTTTGTGTGTTGAGGGAATTATTTTAAAGGGGTGTGTGTGTGAAATTTGTACCAAACCTTTGCAGAGACTTAGGGAACACATGGGAGTATTTTGATAAAAAAAAAAAGAGTGGTGGATACTTGCTGTTCAATTATCTGTCTTTTCAGTTCATTCCTTTGGGGAGGTTACAAAATAGATGCAATCTACCGAGAGCTCTTTGTGGACTATGCACTGGGGTTGCCACTCCTGATGTAAACACGTGTATTATTTTAAAAGCCTTTCTATCAAAGTGATGGACAGCTTCTGCCCTTTAAGATCAATAATCAACAGCAAAGAAGCAAGCAGTCAAGAAGTACACCAAAGACTAGCACTTAGTAGAGCAGACATGAAGCCCTTGAAATGGATGAAAATAAACGAATGGATCATTGAGCAAATCAACCCAGAGTTCTCACTTGAGACACAGATGGCCAGGCTCAAATTATCCTACTTCAGATACATTACAGCTCTCTGGAAAAGAGTTCCAATGCTGACGAAGATGAAAGGAAAGATAAGAAAAGAATTACCAGTGGATCGGCTCACGTTACACTGATGCTGAGCCATTGAAAGACCTTAAAAACAGGACAAACCTTCATGGAGAAAACCTATCCACCTGGTTGCTTAGGATTAGGGTTTGGTGCATAATCAATCAATCAAAACTAGCTGAAGGCATCTATGTCTATCTATCTTATTGATGTGAACAGTAAACAAACTAATCCAATGCATGTCTTCAATATTGCTACCTACAGTTAACAGCAACTAGTGTGATTATTCAGTCAAAAAGAGTTGGTATTGTATATTCAGCGTGTGTGGCTATATATAATAAATCACATCATTGTGTTTGCTTGTACAGTATAATAAGCCCAATATTTTAAACCAGTAACTAAAAAGGCATTTTCCAGCTATGGCTTTCTGTTTTAAAAGAACATTATTGGCATTTTTTTTTTCTTCATTCTATAAGAAATAAAGTCTTCCCTCTATCTTTCCGTAGCTCTTTTTTTTACTATCTACAGCTATGGATATGCAAATAATGAACATGTCAGTATCTCAAACTGGGTAGGAACAACATTTTAATGGGAACAAAAGCTTGTCTGCTTTGCAATACAAAAGCCAGTCAGGCTGAATTCACATTGTCAGTCATCACCTTCCTGGTGTGCTCTGCTACGCTCAGCTGAAAAGGAAATTTTGCCAGAAGGATCAAATTTGTCATGCCAAGAAAGCCTCCTAAAAAGCGCATGCCTCCTTTCTCTAAGAAAGTTATGACTGGGTTTATCTCTTTCACCTGCTTCCTACCAACCTCTTTATCCTCATATCAACTCTGTGGGAACAGTTAGACTACAAATGAAGAGCATGAATCATAATTCCAATTGTGTAGAGAGCAATGAGAATGGCAGAAAAGATTATTGGAAGTTCGCTTCCTTCTCTCCAGGACTTTGGGTGCCATCTTATTTATGTACTCCTGGGTTTTGTCCAGTACAGTAAATTTGACGTTCACCAGACCTTCTATTAGCAGTCTGTTGGGATCCTACTGCTAGCAGCTTATTCATCTGTTTTTGCTAGGTGTTCATGCACTGCTATTAGTTTCTTTGGCCTGAAGGTGTGGGTCATGTCTGGACCAGATGCTGTTCAGCTTTTCATGTACTTGTCCTGCTGTTGGATGTCTGCTACAGTTTTGTCACTGAGGTAAGGATTATATGTGTATGTCACTCTGTGTGTGTCCTTTCAGTCTTTTGTACAAGAGATGAACTGCTTATTAAGATCAGAGTCCTTATACACTTCCTATCGATTGACAATAGGAAGACATATTATACTATATTTCTCCCAAACAAAAGGTCAGCTGTGGAATTCCCACTTTGCAACTACAGATGCTGATAAGAAGACAATAGGGATCTTCTTCTGTATCTCTAGCATTTCTCAGAAGAATCCTAATAATCCTTTCACCAACTTGGCAAATCCATTTCAGGACTTGATGTCACATTCTACACGGCATATAAGTGATGCTTGACCAGGGATGCTACACATCGTCTCCATGACCGGTTTTCTTTATTACCTTCTGGGTATCAGAAGCAGAATAACTAGATTTTGTAATAGCTTTGTACCATTTAGTATCAACCTTGTTAACTCTCAAGAGTCATATATACATATCTGTGTGTCTATGTGTGTATATAGAGCATGCATCAGAATTTATTTTTAATATATGCCAGACATGTCAAACTTGCAACGTCACATGACGTCGCGTGACGTATCGGAGCTTTTTCACCATTGCCAACAATGGGGTGGGTGCGGCTCTGGTATGATAAAACCGGCCCACGGGCCGGCAGTTTGACACCCCTGATATATGCCATTGTGTACACAGAAAAGTGACAATAAAGGTTATTTTATCTTATAATTGCATTTTCCAGCCCAACATTTTTATGCAGAAATATACTAGGAAAATTGTTCTAAAGATTCTAGATTTGGCCTACAAAATAGAAAGCAACAGTTCAGCAGTTGTAGTTCATCTTTAGAACCCTATCACTGGGATGATCTAGGCTTTTTTTAATGTTGGGAGATTCAAAAATAGGCATATCTGAGAGTTGTGTTACCCCTCTTTTTATATAACATTATTTTGAAAGTAGCAAGTAGTAAAAAAAAAAGTTGCTGGGAGAGTTTCTTTCAAATTAACATCATGAAAACTTCATAAGAATTTTAAAAGCAGATGTTTCAGATAACATTTTTGTCCATTTTTCACTCCCTATACATTTTTTTCCCCTTGTGTCCATGTCTTTATATTTCAGCCTTCAGGAAAGGAATTCATAAGTTCAAGCAGTTAGGACATTTTTGAAAAAAAAAATGACAATGAATAATTGGAACTGAATTCCAACAACATCTGGAGGAAGATATGTTGTCTGCCCCGGAAATTAACAGAATTATGAAACCTCCTAAATGATGTATGAAATAGAGTTTGTTTTGACTATTTTAAATGCTAATTTGCTTTTAGGACTGAACCACATCTGGAACTTGTTTTGAAAATCTGTTCTAGAAGGATTGCTTTTGGGCTGGTTGGACTGGCACATTGGAAGGCATATTCTATGGAACAGAGAATTTTCTGCCCTTGTAATGCTGAGTTTAGCACAGTTCTTATAAGAGCTGATTTGTTATCTAAGATAAGCTGCATGGTTGGTTGCAAGAATGGCAACTGAAGATTAATATTGCAAGCAGCAGTGTCATATTGCTACCCTCGACCTCAGTAGCAATATTTTAAAATGGAAACCAGTTCATAAAACTCTAGTGCTAGTCACTAACATTATGCAGTATAAATCAGTGTATTATAAGAGAAAGTTCCTAGACTTAACAAATGTTGATAAGGCAAACAAAATTAGATAGTGGATGTGGTAGTCTCTGGAGACAACGGAAAAGAAGAGAAGGAACTGGAGAAGATAACAAAATACAAAGACCTGCAAAAAGAAATAGAATGACTGTGGCAAAGGCAAGCAAGGATAGTAATAAGTCCCAAAACAACTGGAGCACCACTTGATGACCACTAACATCGACAAATTCACTATCAGTCAATTGCAAAAGGCAGCTTTATTCAGACCACCTTACATACCACTAACACCATCAAATACATCTGTCTATGCCGGGTCCTTTGGAAGGACTCAATTAACAGATAAATATGCGTAACCTAAACATCTGGCTGATTGTGGAGTGAACCATAATAATAATATTTGTTCTTTGTTTCTGAGATCATAGAAGTACAACTCAACAAGCAAATAAATCCCAGTTTTTCGTATTCTAATGATGGGCCAAAGAAGCAAGAGAACAAGCCAACTAACGCAAAAAATAAAAAATAAAAGGTTCAATGGTTCACCATGTGATGACCCCTCCAAACAGGGCAGCAGCCCATCGGTGCTGCCATGGAAGGCTATGACCAATAAATGAAAGTGAAAGAATATTCCCACCACAGTAGCTGTAATGAAGGCATTTGCGTGCAATGAAATTAGATACAGCACAAACATGCCATAGCATAAACATAATGGAATAACTTCTGAATGGTGTAAGCTTCTGGAATAATTCAAATGGATAATGCTTCATCTCTACAATGGGAGAAGATATTAAGGATTAATACTGATTTTTGGTCCCACCCATTGCTATCCAAGTTTTCTTTCAACACATTTAAAGTAAAGTTTGAAAATGAGCTTCAAGGTAAGCATTAAAAAATACATTGAAGGAATTCCAAACTTGCTTTGAAATAACTACAAAAAATGCTCAGGGGATTTATAGGTGTAATAACTCTTCTTAATGCCAGCATTAATTCTAGAACTTTAATTTCTGTTGCAATGTATTATTTCAACTAGTTATTTATAATGTAATCAAATGTCATAGTTCAATTTGGAAGTGTCTATAAAATGCCAGTGAATCCCAACGATTCAGTAAAAGAAACAAAACTGTTCAAGTAGTGTATTATGACAGGGCTTTTCAACCAGTGGTATGGGTACCACCTGTGGTACATTGGCACCTGGCAGGTGGTACACGACCATCCTAGAAAAGTGGCAGCGGGGGAAGGGAATGAGCTGAACTGGTGGCAGCACCGCACAAGCCTGAGCGAGAGATGGCTGGAACTGCAGGGCTGTCAGAGCTCAGCGGAAGCACCAGGATCAGCTCCAAGCTCCAGCTGGAGCTCGGCGCTGATCCTGGCACTTCTGCTGAGCCCAGAAGAAGCGCCGATCAACTGGAATGTTGCAGCCTCTC
Source organism: Protobothrops mucrosquamatus (assembly GCF_001527695.2). NCBI lineage: Eukaryota > Metazoa > Chordata > Lepidosauria > Squamata > Viperidae > Protobothrops > Protobothrops mucrosquamatus. Next base: position 251,051 of record NW_015386963.1, read on the forward strand.
CAGGGTCTTGTCAACTGATTCATATTGATGACAGTCACAGTGTTCCGGGGTCATGTGAAGTGACCAAAACCTGCTGCAACCACCCAGCAGACGGGGGGAATAAAAACCAAACACCCCCCACCCCACCCTTGCTGCCAATCCTCAACAGAAATGCTCACAACAATGAAAACCTCGGACAGGAGGAAAAGCGCCGCCGGGTGGGCAGGCAGGTGTCTTGCTTGGCTGTGGCTTGGGGGGCACTTTTTTCAGTGCCATTGTAACTTCAAACAGTCACTAAGCGAACTGTTGTAAGTCGAGGACTACCTGTACTTCATCACTTTTTTCCTTTTTTTTTTTTTTGGTCATCAGGTTTTTGACACCTTGCTAAGCGACTGGTGGTACTCGGATACTGCCATATCCTAAAAGTGGTATAATGGGTGAAACGGTTGAAAAGCCCTGTATTATGACACACAGTTCTACTTAGAAAAGTTGAACAGAGGAATTATTTGGCTTTATTGCTTAGTTTTCAGTTGGCCTCCTTGCTTTCGAATAAAAAAGTTGCCTTCTTGACATGCTTAGCCTGACACATCACTAATATTTCATTATGGCATAAAGCTACATTAGCCTAGTTATATGTGAAAAGATTTACAGAAATAAGATTGATAAAATAGCCTAGCTTAGCTTCCTTCAGTAAAGCCACTTATATTCAGCTGTCACAATATTTCCTGTGAATACAGAATAAGTAGAAGACCATAATTTAGCCCAGAAAGCCAATGAGAAAGAAGTTCTCTATCTACTGTAGCTGGTTGCCTGTCTGATTGCCACATGCAGAAAAGAGCTTCCTTGAATGGGTAGTATCTATGGGTAGGTCTTTCACTATATGTTTTTGGCAGAAACTATATACCCAGGATTCAGGCTTAAAAAGGGTATTAGCCTGGTGGTGACATCACCACGGTGGGTAGCTCCAAAAGCAGTTATCTCTTTACAGTACCTTAGCATGAGATAAGTGAAGTTTAATTTTAGTTTGGTGTTTATAAATAGATTACAGGATAGGAGAAATATGGAATATTTGGTGGTTAAAGCCTGATGTTCAGAGATACATGAGGAGAATGGGGAGAGAAGGGAATAGGAAAAAAATGGCAAGAGTAAATACCCAAGTAAAAAATAGCAAAGAAAAATAAGGTAAAAAAAAACCTCTTGATGACAGTTGCCCCCATTCCTTTTCAGATCATAGCCATACCATGGATATCAAGGCAACAGACATGGTAGCCCTCCAAGCTAAAAATCCTGCTCTCGCTGCCAAGACAATTGTTAGTAAGGCGTCTATTATCTAGGATTTAATTATGTATCCTGCCTGAAAGAATGCTAGTTTGTGATCTGGTTTATTGCTGTAAAAAATCTATGAGACTAATTTATAGTCATAAATCCAATTCTATTTAGTACAACAAGCAAACCGAAGAAGTAAACAAAGATGTAAACAAATTGAGAAGTCCAGAGACAGGCTAATGTAAAATGCCAGCTGTTTTCTGTAGCAAAGATGCTATTTAACCAAGAATCAAGGATGATCTTCATGGATCAATGTTTTTTCAGCCATTTTTGCCATGCTCAAATTTCCCAAATACCAAAATCTTTCTGTCACTAGTAGAAAACCTTACTCCTCAGGAGTTCTGCCTGGTTCAGATATTTTTCAGCATAATCTAGGATTCTTACAATTCTTCATCTTTCATTTTCTACTCTTAGACAGAATTCTCAAGGATTGTGAGAGCAGCTTTCTGGTTGAGGTCAGAATCTAGTAAGTCTAGAACAGAGACACTGAGTGTGTTGCTTGATTGTCAGGAAAATATTGGGTCAAGATCTTGACATACTTCCCATGGGGCCTCATGGTCAGAGAAATCTTCTGAAACATCACTACAATATCCTAGATGAAGTTCCTAATCTTGTCAGTCATGAAAGACAGTTCGGTCAAGTGATTAAGGCACTAGGCTAAGAAGCAGAAGGCTGACTTCTAGTCCTACCTTAGCCATGAAAGTCAGTTGGATGACCTTGGGCCAGTTACTCTCTCTCTCAGCCCAATTCACTTCACAGGGTTATTGTTGTGGGGACAATAGAAAGAGAAAGGTGTGTTGGATATGTTCACTGCCTCGAGTGATTTGTAAAAATAATAAAGGTAGGATACAAATAAATAAATAATATGATATGTGAGATTGCTGACTGAAGAGGAAAAATTCCAACTCTATCTCTATAGATACTTCATGGCATAGCAGGCCAGGAAAGAAAGGCAAGGGAATGGCAATTTTATTGATATGATGTTTAATCTGGCAGTCCATTATAAGCTCATACACTGTTTTTGCATGCTACTGCCTAGCAGTCTTCCTGAGATAAATGGGATATTCTTGGACATGAAATAGTCCATCATGATTTCCAGTCCTCCACGATAAGCATTGGCCTATTAGAAATCATCCCATGAATGCAGTTGAATGCATGAGACAAATTTCTGCTGGATGAGTAAAATGTTAAAATTTGATCAATCAAGAGGTATAATATTGTTATATGCTTTGAAATATCCAACATTGCCTACCAAGATTATTGTTGATATTCTGGTTTATCTGTAGCATATGGACAAAGTCCAGGAATAACCTATACAATCACTTTTAAGCACCTTCTTTCTTCCTGCACTGTCAAATCATCCCCTTAGATTTATTAGAGAACAGAGAATGCAAGTTAAAGAACTTAAGGGACATATTTGATTGAAGATCAATTTAGCTTCATTATTGTTGGCTATGAACACTGCTAGATGTAATCTTGGCTATCAAGATTGGATTTTTTTCCTCTTGTATATTTCAAGAATATGGACAGAGTTTGTGAAGATATGAAAACTGTTACCAACTTCCTGACTAATTAAATTGATCAAGACAGGATTGTGTCTATGGTTAATTGTTGTTAATTGCGAAGTCATGTCCAACCCATCGCGACCCCATGGACAATGTTTCTCCAGGCCTTCCTGTCCTCTACCATCTTCTGGAATCCATTTAAGCTCATGCCTACTGCTTCAGTGACTCCATCCAGCCACCTCATTCTCTGTCGTCCCCTTCTTCTATTGCCCTCAATCTTTCCCAGCATTAGGCTTTTCTCCAGTGAGTCCTTCCTTCTCATTAGATGGCCAAAGTATTTGAGTTTCAACTTCAGGATCTGGCCTTCTAAAGAGCAGTCAGTGTTGATCTCCTCTAGGACTGACCAGTTTGATCGCCTTGCAGTCCAGGGAACTCGCAGGACTCTTCTCCAGCACCATAGTTTAAAGGCCTCAATTTGTTTGCGCTCAGCCTTTCTTATGGTCCAACTTTCACAGCCATACATTGCAACTGGGAAAACCATGGCCTTGACTATACGTACTTTTGTTGGCAGGGTGATGTCTCTGCTTTTTAGTATGCTGTCTAGATTTGTCATAGCTTTCCTCCCCAGGAGCAAGCATCTTTTAATTTCTTGCTGCAGTCCCCATCTGTGATGATCTTGGAGCCCAGGAAGATAAAATCTGTCACTGGTTAATAGAGGTGATCAATGTATCTTTGTGCAAAGGATGTGTTCTGAGTTGCTTAAAGGAGACTTGAATAAGATGTCTACTGAAAACGTATTTCCTTGACCCAAGAATTGTTAACTCTTAATCAGTTTCAAATGTTATATTATTACAAAATATGGCTCAAAAGTGGTGATATCACAGCACTTGATTGTTATTTATTATCTCAGTCAATATTTGGTCACTGAGACAATTTTATCATCTTGGTGGATACCCTATGCCAGAAATTTGATGTGGGAATATGGCCCTGCATGCTTTATAGGATTTTTGGTAGCTTTCAGAAGCATTGACTATGACCGTGGTGGCAAACCTATGGCACGGGTGCCAGAGGTGGCACACAGAGCCCTCTCTATGGGCATGCGTGCCATTGCCCAGTCCTAGGCCTTCAGCTGGGTTTTATAAAACCTTTTCGCTTTAGGCCTCCGCCGCCATGTGCAAAAAAAAAGGTTTCAATCAATCAATTTCAACTTGATTGAAAAAAGATCTTGCAAAGTTGAAATTGATTGATTGAACTTTTTAGTCCCAGTCTGCCGTTACCACTGCAGCCACGCCCACCCAATGGGCCACGCCCACCCACTTGTCCACAGCCACCCAATTGGCCACGCCCACCCGGCACCCGAGGATACATAAGTGGGTTTCGGGTTGCAGTTTGGGCACTCGGTCTCTAAAAGGTTCACCATCACTGGACTATGATATAGTTCTGAACCATCTTGTGAGACTGGATCTTTGAAATACTGGGTTGCAGTGGTGCCATTCTTTCCTGTCATCCCAGTCCAAAAATATATGTTCAGAATTAATTTTTCAGCATCTAGATCATTGCCAAGAAAACTGAAGGGATGCTGGCTCAGGAATTCTGGGAGTTGAAGTCCACGAGTCATAAAAGAGCCAAGGTTGACTACCCCTGTATTATAACATAAGGACAGGAGAAATATTGACAATTTTTATTACAGAACTTTGAGCCTGCTTGTCTTCTTCTCGTGCAAGTGGAAACTTTGACCATGTGATCAGTTCCAATGTTCACTCTGCTCTTGTGGGTAATCTAGCAATTTTACGTAATAGAGTATGAATTCAGTCAAGCAGACTTGACAATAACTAATTGAATAAGCAAAATATTGTTGTTCTTGTTATAGTATATACCGTAGAGTATATCAGTGGAAAGTAGAATAATATCATTCATCGAAGGCTGAACTTGAACTTAGAAGGATTGATACCTATAAAAATGGATACACTTTCTGTCTAGTGCAGGGGTAGGCAACCTTGGCTCTTTTATGACTTGTGGACTTCAACTCCCAGAATTCCTGAGCCAGCCATGCTGGCTCAGGAATTCTGGGAGTTGAAGTCCACGAGTCATAAAAGAGCCAAGGTTGCCTACCCCTGGTCTAGTGCCATCTCAGTAATAAAAGAGATCTGGTGTCACATGTGATAATGTCAGTGACCTGTGAATTTAAATGAATGATTTTAATGAATTCTCAGATTCAGCCCTTTTCCAAACAATTTAAGCAAATTATTAAGATGTTTCTGCATAAATGCTGTTGTAACAGACCCCAGGTGCCATCTGGGGAATGATAAAGACCTGCCTTCTAGTGTTTTAGTTAAAATACAAAAAAAGTCATATTTAAAAACACACCTAAATATATCATTAGCTAAAGAGAAACCTATTCCAGTCTTCCCTTAATTTTATTTTTTATATATATATACTGAGATTGGATGGAAAAATTAAGATCTGATTTGGCTTCATATAGCCTGTGTTTTTTGTATGCCTTAAGAAATGTTCTTTTAAAACTAGATCTGGTTAGCATGAGTCCTGGATTGTTCTGCATTATACCAAATTTATAGAACACAATTAATCATGAAATCTAGCAATCCATTCCCAACTGTTACATTGTTTGGAATTTGGTATATGACTACTTCAGCTATTGTTGTTTTGGTTATTATTACTTCCTGTAACTGAAGGAGTTTATGATATCAAAGCAACACAATAAGCAAAGAGGGGAGAAAGGAAATATTGGTTGAATTTCATTCTTTCCTACTTTGCTCCCTCCCTCAATAAAAGTATCAGTTGAGAAAATTAATTAGTTTGTTTGGTTATGAGAACTTTACACTTGAGATCGGTGAAGCTTCTTTTTTCTTTTCTAATTTTCATGCTGGTTTTTGAAAAAAGGCAGTTTCAAACTGAAACAACATAAAGCTTTCTAGATATTTATACATCACACACATATGAAGTCTTTATTTCCCTTTTTTCTTCATTGGTGAGATTATAAATAGAATACTGTGCATTATTCTGGATACCTTATTTCCAGGACATTGCCAGTATAGAACATATTCATATAATGCAATAAAGATGAGGACATGCCTATTAGGAACAGGCTGAAGGAACTTAGGATGTTCAGTCGGAAAAAGAGTGTGGAAAAATATAGCTCAGTGGTTCTCAACCTGTGGGTCGGGACCCCATTTGGGGTCGATCGACCATTTCATGGGGGTCGCCAAGCAAGGCTGTCCGCCATTTTTTTTGTCCGCCATTTTTTTTGTCTGCCATTTTTTTTCCCTTTTCCGGCGGGTGCCTTACCTCCCTTGGGCTGGGCCAGCTGGTGGTCGGCCTGCTCTGTCTCTGCCGCTTGCCAGCTATGCCTCGGCCGGCGCAGGGGGCGGAACCACGCATGCATGGTGCTCCCGGGCAGGGAAAGTCCTCGACTTACGACCGGTTGGGTAGTCCTCGACGTACGACCGGTTTAGTCCTCGACTTACGACTGGTTTGGGTCGCGGCATTAAAAAGGTTGAGAACCACTGCTATAGCTCATGTTTGGGGATCCATAGATCTCTCAGTATAGATATATTACATAGTTAAATTGATATGGAGTTCACTTTAACTATAGCCTGCTGCCAAATTTCCAACAAGGGGTAAGGTCTCTAAGGAGCAATTTCTTTTCTTCTTTAACATCCAGTAAGAAAACCTGTAGTTATGAGCAGAGAAAAAAATGCCGCCTTACTACTGGCATCAGAAAAAAAATAATTATAAAGAGATAGAGATAGGTATGAAACAAAAGTCATGAATCTTTTGCTATTTGCAAACTGGCCTTGTGATTTTTCCTTTTCACTTGCTGCTAACTTATCAGTAGCTTTTCTCATGCTTGACATGCTGCTTCATATTCATTTTATCTCCTTAGGCTGCATGTATTGAATGCTAACCTTTTCCTTTTTAAATCTTTTTTCTAGTCATGTCCCCAGATTAAAGTACTATCTATCTGTCTGTCCACCAAACACTTCACATGTTTTTATATTGTCCTTGAAAGTTTTTGTCCCCTATATTTGGAACCAACATTCCCTCCCACCTTTGTTGGAGGACTTTATTGATATATTTAATGTATATGTTGCATAATTCCCAATAACTAAGTGTCTTAAAATAAAATTAAAAAATCCAATTTTCTTACTGACTCCAAGTATTTCCAAGGATCAATTCTATCTGTTTATTATTACATCTTCTGGTTGTGGGTCATTGGAATCAGATTCTTAGCACCCATTACCTTGCTTAGGTACTACCAATTTGTCCCAAATTTTAACCTCATAACATTGAAATGCAAACTCCACATCTTACCTACTTGCTTGCAAGTTATGACACAAGTATGGAATAAATGAACTTGTGTTATGATATCCTGATAGGAATGAATGTCTAAGGAGGAAGAGGAGGAGGAGGAGGAGGAGGAGGAGGAGGAGGAGGAGTTATTTTCATAAATATCTATTATATTTCTGGATAATCCAGAAATTTTAGTACACCTAATTAGAATTGTTATAAATAAAAAGTCTTATATATTGCATATTTATTCTGAAAGCAAAACTGCTTTTGCCTTGAAAATGGAAGAGGGGAAATGTTGATTTATAATGAGCATAATGTCCACATACTTAAAGATTCAGTTATCAAATTAATTATGTAATTATTAACATCACATATAATAAAAGTTATTTTAATGGAAGTTCTCTTTCTTTCAGATTGGTAAAAGTCAGAGTGATTACATAATAATAGCTGCAAAAATCTGAATGGTAAGGAGATGGCAGAGAGGTTTGGAGTATTCTGTATCTCTGCTGACATCTAGAGGCTTTTTGTATTTTGGTGGTTCAGTTATCACAGCTCCACTATTTCAAGGGATGGATTATTATTTTTTGCATAGATTTCCCCTCCCCCCAATATATATACGGTATATCCTAGAAGGCAAGAGATAGGGACTGCTGTGGCTAGTATTTCATGGCATTAAAACTTTAACTAAAATCATGGCACCTAAAATGGCTTATAAATCCACAAATTATTGTCATGCACTGTTGCCAACTAAATGCCAATCTTTTCCTTGATAAGGAATCCCAAGAGCTAGACTGACTTACATTAGTTTCGCTAATAAAAATTTGCATTATGTACAGGTGTTTAAATTGGATTTGATTTTTTCTCTTTCAATAGACTAAGGCCAGTACTGCAGTTGCAAAGCAATTACGTTTATATGCATGTGTGTATTTGAGTGTTTCTGTTTGTGTGTCTGTGTGTAGAGAGAATCTGTTGTGCAAATATTCCTTTAAAATAACTTTAATATGCAGACATCAGTAGGCAAAGCTGCCCTGTAAGTAAATAAATTTTTTGTCTAGAGAGTTAAATTCATCTCCTTGGGTAGACAATGAAAATTTAATGGTTCCACCTTTCTTTTATCATCCCATTAAATGTAAATGCTAGCCCAGCTCCATAAATCATAATATGTTGTCTCCCTTTTACAACCAAATTCACTCCTTTACTAGATATTTATAAAAAAAATCCATGAACTCCATTATTCAGATTAAATGTTATCACATAATCTATGAACATCCAATAATATCATTTTCTGAAATTTCCGCATGCATTCTTTGAAATTCAGTTCAGCAGAGTTAATTAAGAAAGTCATTTATCGTTTAATTACTGAGTAGCTGCATTAAGATCTGTGTGACAGTTCCTGCTCAGCTATCAGAACATCCTGCCTTAGCAAGGGCAATTTACAAATAAAAAATCAATAAATTGTGCTTAACAAAGTATATAATTAAAACATTGACCCAAGCAAACTTTTTTTTAGCTAACTTTCATAAGGGATACCTATACCTGGGCTGCAAAAAAATCTAGATGTCAGCAAAAAAAAATATGCACAAAATACTAACACTTCATTGCTACCATCCCAGGTGTGATACATCTAACCTTGTTAGGGAAAAATATTCTAACTTCATTCATATGCCCATCATGTATGTATTTAAATCAAAATTGGAATTACTCTTTTTGTGAATACATGAAGAGAAGAGATGAGAAATATTGGAATAGCCCAACTAAAGAGATTATTGTATTTTGAAGACTGATACATGGTTTTCATGGAGTCTGTTCAATATAGTCCTACGTAGCTAATGGTGGCATGGAGACAAATGGATAGACGGAAATAAAGAGCATGATTAAAGCCTCATATCCAGTCCTCCATCCTATGCCCGCTTCAATTTAATGAATAAATGTTAACTATTTTCTACACTAGTAGAACGTGTCACTGCTTTTATTTTTATTAGTATAAAAACAGTGACATTCTATGTCCACTATAGAAATTTGCTGTCAAGAGCTAAGGTGCTGAGGCTTTACTTTTGAAAACAACAATTCAAAGATTTTTGTAGTTAAGGGTTTCAGAATATTTACTAACAGGCAGGGAATTGTGAAACCTCTGTTAAGAAGCCTTTAAAAAGTAGGAAGACATTGGAATCCTCAATGAATGAATGTGGGTTGCCTATAATTCCTGCAAACTGTAAATCAACACTGAATTATTTGAAATGTAATTTCCTTAAGACACCTGCTTCAGGTGGTCCAGTGAAAAGATGCCTTTGGATTTTAAGCCTATGAAATGGACCAATTTCTATAAAGAGATTCTCAACAAAATCATAAAAGAGGGATGTTTCATTTTTCTCTAGGTTTTCTAAATTCTAATCCTTGCCTTTTTGAGAGCGGAAGAGATTACTGTTAACAGACTGTAGGGATTCTGCTTTGGAATCCAGATATTTCTTTGTATAAATGATTAGAATAATGATATTTAAAGCTAAACATTCATAAATGTAGATAATACCAAAATAAAGCAGAAGGCTGAAATCTGAGAATGGAAATTTGAGGGCACAGGGGAAATTAGCATAAGGCAGTTTTCAGCGCAGGCCATATGTCTCTATGATTTGTTTAAAAATCACAGGTTAGGCTAAAACTGTTCACTACAATCATGACAAATAATTAACATTCCATGAATCAGTAAGAATTTTTGCAAGTGGAGAAAAAGGGTTAGATGAGGTCTACCATAAATGTTCTGTCAGGTTTTTGCAGGGCCATTGTGCTCAATTTATTTATGGTGATGGTAGATAATGGGCACAACAATTGCATCATTGTGGTTTTTCAAGAGTTTTGGTTGCCATGATATACGTAAAAAAGATGCTGAGACCTTAGACAGAATGCAAAGAAGAGCAACAAAGATGATTAGGGGACTGAAAGCTAAAACATATGAAGGAGGAATTGGGTGTGTTTAGTTTAATGAAAAGAAAGACTAGATGTGACATGATAGCAGTTTTATGGTTTGCCATAAAGATGAGGGGGTCAACCTATTCTCCAAAGCCCCTGAAGGCAGGACAAGAAGCAACGAATGCAAACTAATTAAGGAGAGAAGCAATCTAGAACTAAGGAGAAATTTCCTGACATGAGAACAATTAACCAATGGAATGGCTTGCCTTCAGAAGTTGTGGATGCTCCATCACTGGAGGTTTTTAAGAAAAGATTGGACAACCATTTGTCTGAAATGGTATAGGGTTTTCTGCCTGAACAGGGGGTTGGACTAGATGGCCACTGGGGTACTTCCAACTCTGTTAATCTGTTATACTAGAAATAAAGCCATACTCCTCATATTCACTAGCTGTGGCTAAGAACATAAGTAAGTTTGAGTCAAATCTGTGGATGACCTATACAAAGATTCAATTGATTAGGAAATGGGGGGGGGGATTGCAGATCAGGCAATTTAAAAAAGCAGCAGAAATCAGAAAAACAATGCATACAAACTTTTTTTTTTCAGATTTTCAACTAAATACCATAATGGGATAAATGTGAGAAACCAATTTATAAAAAATAATAATAAACAATTTAACATTCCCAAGTGGAGGAAGTTAAAATACAATAAAACATTTCATAGATGGAAACGTTCCAGTGGAAAATTCCTATTTAGGACATTGTAGAGCTATGGAAGTTTATCTCCAACTTTTAAAGTAGATTTAAATCAGAAAACAGTTTTACTGGGATCAGATAGCTCAAATTCACTGGGATCCTTTTTTATCCCTATTAAAATCAGAATTGGGCGGTCCATTCCTTAATCTAGTCTACCCATTGAACCTACTATCCCCTCTAACAAATAGCTCAAAAGGCTTTTCAATACACTTTAATATTTCTCCCATATTTTCTAGTTAAAGAATAAGAATCTGAACTATATATTTACCCTTTTAGTGAAATTATCATCAACAGAAGCACTGTCTAGTGCATTGGCTATTTATTCCTTAAGGAGTCCTATTGAGGTTAGCAGCTATTATACAAGGAAATTAATGCCAGGCAAGGTTAGGATATTAATGCTGATAGTTTTCAATGCAGTCTATTCAGAAGTCAGCTTAGTTCAAGGGGACTTGTGCACACATACATAAGGACAGGTTTTAGCAATCAGCTTGCTTTAATTCTCTAAAAGAGAGACCACACATATCACATATTCCTGCAGCCAAATGTTTATTCAAGAATTAACCATTTTGCTCACCTCTCTTTATAGACATTGAAGGACGAAAGCCATGTTAGCCAAATATTAGGTTTTAAAGCTTATGTATTTTAATAAAAATTGTTAATCGGCAAAAAGATGATGCCAGTATCCTTGTGATCTTTGATGCATATTTCTTCGGAATTCATTTGTTTATGGTTATAATCCATCCTTTAATCAATTAATTGTATCTGGGTAATGGAGTCTAGCCATCTAGGCTTGCCACCTGCTACCTAGATTTTCTACATCTACTAAGCCAGTGGTTCTCAACCTTTTTAATGCCGCGACCCCAACCAGTCGTAAGTCGAGGACTAAACCGGTCGTAAGTTGAGGACTAAACCGGTCGTAAGTCGAGGACTATCCAACCGGTCGTAAGTTGAGGACTTTCCCTGCCCGGGAGCACCGCGCATGCATGGTTCCGCCCCCTGCGCCGGCCAAGGCGTAGCTGGCAAGTGGCAGAGACAGAGCAGGCCGACCACCAGCTGGCCCAGCCCAAGGGAGGTAAGGCACCCGCTGGAAAAGGGGAAAAAAATGGCGGACAAAAAAAATGGCGGACAAAAAAATGGCGGACAGCCTTGCTTGGCGACCCCCATGAAATGGTCGATCGACCCCAAATGGGGTCCCGACCCACAGGTTGAGAACCACTGTACTAAGCAAAAAGAAAAAAGAAAGAAAGAAAGAAAGAACAGGTTTTGCACACAGCTAAAATTTGACACAATGAAACGATGTGCATAAAGGGTTCCTTGACTCCAGAACTAAGGAATGAGGAAGTTCTCAGATTTGTACAGTTGTGCATCTGAATAATGTTCTAAGGAACTGTACAGAAACACAAAGTCACCAGATTTGCCCCATTTTTCCCATCACTGCCATGATTATGATTATTGTTGATGGGGAGGGAAAGCAGACCTTAGCTTGACATTCCTACAATCATTTATCAGTGACTTACAACAAATTCACTTCAAAGGCAGGATAGGGAGCAGCAATACAGGACCAATTTTCATACTGGTATAATTTTCTGTCAACTTCTGGGTGACTCGAAAGCATATCAACTTAGCAGCAGAAAAGAACCTTGGAAAGAAAGAAAAATAAAAGTGACAAATTAAGAGCTCCTGAAATTCTGCATATCATTGGATTGCTAATGTTCTAGCAGTGTTCAGATGCTGTGGTGATCTTTCCATTGAGCTAAGTGAAGGCATTTATTGGTGTAGCTTGAAGTACAGTGAGGGTTGTTATTTGCAAATGATTGGAAACCATAACAAGGGTCTGTCAGCAGGGAAGTGCTGGGTAAATGAATGAATGAATGAATGAATGTGTGTGACTGTTTCTCTGGATCCAACTCTTGTTTCCAGAGAAGATACTGTAGATCATTTAGATTTACGCTAGCCTTATGCTCAAAAGATAATCTAGGAAGTACCAAATTACATAAATCAGCATTAAATCATGATAAACACATTTCAGCATTTAGAAAATTAATCTCCAGCAAAACTGAAGTCACAGAAACTATCAAAAGTCATGCACGATTTGAGCTTGTCTCATATACACTCTAATCCAGGAATCTTCAAACTTGGCCCTTTTATGACTTGTGGACTTCAACTGGAGATTTTTAAGAAAGGTTGGACAATCATCTGTCTGAAATGGAATAGGGTCTCCTGCTTGAGCAGGGAGTTGGACTAGAAGATCTCCAAGGTCCCTTCCAACTCTGTTATTCTCTTATTCTGAAGTGGTGCTATGAATCTAAATTGTCCACCAGCTGTGGACACAAAAGTAAAAAAGACAGCCATGGCAGTATGAGCAAAGTACCATCTTATTTATATAGGTATTGCACATGCAATTTACTATACATATAAAACAAATTACATTTTGATTGCATGTTTGATTTTCTTTGACCAGCCCTGTGGATACCCATGTTACATATTTCTTTTTTATTATTTTTATTTTTCCTTTTTCTCTTTACAAACAACAAAATATAAAGTACATTTTTTTCTTTTTTCTTAACAATACTATGTCCTATATCTCTTACATTTATTTACATTTATTTACATTACTTCTCATACTTTTTTATTCCTCAATTCTAGCCAATTGTAATATATTTCATTTTTTCATTTTATTTCATTTTATTAAATTTATACCCCGCCCTCCTCATAAAATTCTGTAACTTCTTTTTCCTTTATTTCTAAGGTAAGTTTGTTCATCTCAGCACAATCTAATATCTTGCGTATAATCATTGCATTTGTTGGTATGTTTTCCCTTTTCCAGCACTGCGCATATGCAATGCGTGCTGCAGTTATTATATGTATAATGATGTATTGAAATTGTTTTTTCATTTTTGGATTAATTATGCCTAATAGAAATATTTCTCTGAGCTCCCAAGCGGCTATTTGTAAATGAAATATTAAGAAGTTTCTTAAATACAATTTGAACTTTTCATTGTAGTGCAAAATATTATAACCTGGTTTAAAGTTTCATTTTTCATCCACCTTTTCTGCCTGAAACCTATCAAAACAGTAAGAATTTTTCTATGGTCAATCTAATTTTGAAATTCCATTTTTTAAAAAAATACATATGGATTAAAAAAGAAAAAAAAAAGCTGGTCCAATTTAATTAGTTAAACTTTGTCTGCCAAGAACATTTTTCTTTCTTTCTTTTTTCCTTTTAAACAAGCTTTGAAAGACTTTATCAAACAGACTGTAGAAAGTTGATAAATATTAAATCAGAATAGATAAGACTCATATGTTAAGTTCACATTTTATTTAAAAGAAAAGCTGGGCGTTTTAGCCTTTTACTATGATTTTTATTTTACTTTATGCATAATTTCACATTGAAAATATAGTAGACAAGCCGTGAAGTAAAAATGCATGAAATCTGAAATAAGTTATTTAAGTGAACATTTGAAGAGGAACTTCACATTTTATGCTAAAAGGCAAGACTTCATTTTTTTATGAATACAATCTTGGTTCTGCAAAACTCTTATTAAGGATCTCTCAGCTAGAAGATATTTTCCCAACTTCAAAGTACATCTGTTAAAAAGTTAAGTAGACATTTTGATTACGTTATTCTGAGATGAAATAATGGAATTAGAGGTCAGGTCCTCTATAATATCCCTCCTGGGAAATGACCAACTTGAAACATACAGGAGAACTGTATGTTTCTAATAATCCTTGGAAATGTTAGTATGGGAATAGTCTGTGTACAGAGAGGAAAAGTTACAGAGTAATCCACCACAGAAGCCTTTAGATTCCCTCCAGATCACTTGGCTTGAAATGGTATGTTTAGGTATTCCAAGAACGGTAGTAGAAACAGAAGCCTAACTGCCACTGAATGAGACAAAATGGCCAATGAGAATTTATACATATTTAGATTTCAAACCTTTTATATTTTTTTATCCTATCTTTTAAAAAAGTCATAAATTGTAGTTTTCTCTAGTCCTCATGGAGATTGTTGATGAGAGATGCATGCTCACATTCTCTGCAATTCGGCTTTCCTTAAAGAACTTTAATATCAATTTACCTACACAAAAGGAATTCTGAATCAGACTGGGGAAAAAGCAATAGCAAATTCCTGTGTTGTTGTTGAAATGAATGAATGAATGAATCAATCACTCCAATCTCCCTCTTACATTTAAATAAGTTTGAATGCTAGATAAAAACAACACACACACACGCACACACACACATACATGTTCAATAAATGAGGATTTATTTCCCCATGTTAGCAGTGTTTGTCATTTATTCAGTAACTCAGCAGAATCCAACAATGCTTTGCATAATCTATGAATTACATTTAAATATTTGCGTCCTCTCACTTCATTTCAAATTTGCACCCTGCAATTCTATGACATTCAAAATTTGTGAATCCCACTGTGTGTTATTGCTACAGGGCTGAACTCTGAAATCTGTGCTTCCTGCCTTATTGTTCCTCATTTTAATATAGTAGCAAAAATATAGAACTGGAGATAGATGCAGATATGTTTATAGCAGAACATGAATTATTGTATGCAATATAACATACATACACACATCTGAAATACATACAGTGGCTAATACACCGAAAATATGGACAGTCTGATGCTCTCCAGATAGCCCTATAATGCCACCATATCTTGGGAGATGACAAGAGCTGAACTTGAACATATCCTATGAAATCCACTGCACAAGTATATATTGCACACAGGTGTTTCCCAAAACAAACATTTAAAATGTAGAAATAAAATTTGAACATTTGAAAAATCTGAATCTGAAAAATCTGTTTTAGTTTCTAGATATTAATATAAATGTTTTTAAAGTGAAAAAATAGTACAATTCAATTTCCAGTCTATAGTTCTTCTCTGTTTCTTTATCAGTCTGTGCTTTTTTTAAAAAAAAATTCATACACATTTAATTGTAGTTTATTCCTCATATTTTCCCCTGAAATGCCCATTATTTTTCTTTCCTCTGAGCAAGCTTGAAGGTCCAAGAATGGTAGTGTCTAGACAGTAAATTATGATATAGTGGTGCAAGTATAAAAATGCTGTGTGTTTTGAATCAACATCATTGTGTACATATCATTCTGATGTTATCACGTGCTACAAGAATTTGGGCAAACTTGTTGGGCATTAGATGTTGAGCAGGACCAAATCTGATTAGCGATTGGGTGGGTATCACCAGGGAATTCCAGGGCTATAGGCTAAGCTGGGAATTTGAAAGATGTTCTGGAAATGAATAAGCAACCCACTTCTGCATTCTACATTTCCACCTAGAAATTTTCATGCATATGTCAATCAACCTTAAACATTTTGGGGAAGGGCACTTGAGAGCCATTTCAAAGAGTTCACACCCACCCACATGGTGAATATTTGAGTTTAAGAAACATGTGGCATGCAAATAATTACATATCATCCCTGCACATTTTTTTTTGTGGTTCAGTACTTAGAAATGTCTAAATGTATTATCATCAGGAATTGCATTTTACTTCTTGCAATTTTATCCTATTTATGTGAAGCTACTGGTGGAAAATAGCTCTGCATATCCTCAAAAGCCCTTGCTTTATTATTATTGTAAAAAATCTCCCAATTGGCCTAAAACCAATTACAGAGATAAGGCTCTGTGATCCCTTGTTCACCTCCTGCACTCGATTATATCTGATCCATCTATTTCAACAAAGAAACAAACAAAATTCTGTTTCAAGTCACATTTTTGCAAATGAGAAAACGAAGGCACTGGCTGGTGCAAAGCTGTGTGCTCTATCAGTGTTGCATGTTCCACAGTGAACTTGAAAAAAACAAACTAATGTTGCAATATTCAAAAGGATTTTGTTTTAGTGGATTTATTTTTTGCCACCTCCACTCTATACGTAACTGGAGACTTCTGTCTCCAAAGACAGCAATGAAATATTCCAATCATTTTCATTCATGTCTTCTGCCTGATGCCCCAATATTTTTTCACCAGGTTATGAGCTTCTTCACTGGACAGGGAAAGAAATATGCAGATTTCCTGCATAAATTGAAGATAAACTTGTGAAGTGGACTTTCATAAACCATAAAAGGAATTGTATTGACCTGGATGGTTACATTCCAATTACCTTTGACCCCCATCCACTCCTATTAGACCTGTCTGCTTTTATTTTATAGAATACAACCTGATTAGACTTTTTGTTTTATAATCTCCAGGTCTGAAAGGAAGTTAAGTAATTTGCTTTCTCCTGGTTGAATCTCAAACTGTGTCAGAATTAAGTAGAAAATAGGCCAATGAATATTTCTGTCTTGGTCTTGGTCTTATTCCCAAATTTTTCCATGGGGAAGGTTCCCTTTGTATAACAGAATAAGAGTTGGAAGGGACTCTTCTAGTCCAATCTCTGCTCAGGCAGGAAACCTTATACCATTTCAGACAAATGGTTGTCCAATCTCTTCTTAAAAACTTTCACTTTGCTTATTATTCCCCAATTTTCTTCTTTGTAGGCCTGTTTTCCTAGATGTCCTTGAATGCTGGTTAACAATAAGCTTTTGTTTGGAGCCTTTCTTCTAGTTTCTTATCATTGGGTTTCCCCCCCCCCCCCGCCCATTTTACAACAATCCAGGATGAAGGGAGAATATCAAAGGTGTTTTGATACTTAGGAACAAGAATCTGTTCCAGCCTGATGCTTGTTATTGTGAGCTGGTAGTGAGAAAAAAAAATATAATGCTAACTGCATTATGACTGAGATGTTTCATAGGTTCAAGGGAAAGTCTTAGCAGAAAGGTATGCATGTATTAGGAACTGTATATCTCCGATGTGTGAGGGGCATGGAGAGAAAGAGAGCGACAGAGTAAATGAGAGAGGGGGAGAGATTACTTTGCACTTTCAAAACTCATATATGATAATCAGAACTCATTTATTCATATATTTCTGTACTTACTGGAATTTTCCTTATATAAGTTTCACCTTTAAAAAAAACCTAAAACCAAAAAAGCAATACCCAGTAGAAATGTTTTTTTTCCCTATATATACATGTACATATACATATATAACAGATTAATAAAACAGATTAACACAAAACCAGAATAAAATCAATGTATTCATTCAATGAACCAAATGCAACCTGTCTTTCCTGGGTACTATATGAAACATTTCTTTTTATATTCTCCAAATCTACTGCCAGTCAGTTCTGTTTCATGATCTTGCACTCTGATACAATGAAAAATAATAAATTTCTCTCTAACTGTTCAGTGTACACCATGTTTTATAGACTTCAATTATGAGCTGCTTCAGTTCTCCTCTTTTTCTAAGGCAAATAGCCTCTTTCCTCAGAAGAAAGATTCTTCAACCTGTTTGTGTATGTGTGTGTGTGTGTGTGTGTGTGTGTGTGTGATAAACCAAAAGACTAAGAGGGTCGAAGAGTCTTTCCTCTGAGGAAAGAGGCCATATACATACAAATGCGCACACGCATGCACACAGAGAGAGAGAGAGAGAGAGAGAGAGAGAGAGAGAGAGAGAGAGAAAGAGAGAGAGAGAGAGAGAGAGAGAGAGAGAGATTGAGATTCCCTGGCACCTTAGAAAAGGCAATATTTACACCTTTGGATGTAACTGATTTGAGCAACTGTTGTTGTTCCATATCTGGAAGACCAGTAGAGAAGACTATAGCAACGCAGTTCAATCAACTCTTAGAGGAAATAGTTTTCCAGGATAAATTCAGAAGGTTATAACAGATTATAACAGGCTCAGAGAAGAGGAACAATGAGGACCCAGGACTTGAGGACATGTCCTGAGGACAATTCAAAGGAACTTGGTAGTTTATGTTAAATCTGGAGAAAAGTCTAAGGGGAGACTTGACAAAAGTTTTCAGGCTCATAAAAGAGGGCCGTAGGGAGGAGGGTCAGGAATTAGTTTCCACCACCATAGAATAATTGGTGTGAGTTGTAGCTACCCATGATTCCTTTAAGTAAAAACATCCTGATAGCATGATGTGTATAGCAGTGGTTTTGGGTTCTCCATGTCTGGAGGTTTTAAAAAAATAGACACACAACTGTCAAAGATGGTTTAATTTGTTAATTTATACATTGATTAGATGTTTCTTATAGTATATTTCAACTCCACAATTCTATGGCTCTGAGTTTATGAGTCTATGAATTTATTGGCCATTTGGGAGTTATCCTACGAGAGTCAGGTACATGTTTTGAAAGATTCTACATGCTCTACATGTACAACTAGATGTAGGGGAACAAACTGAATTTAAATCTGGATAACATGGAGTTGTTATTAATTCTAGGAGAGCACTTAAGAGTTTGAAAGATGCCTCTTATATGAATCAGATTATATTATATTTCCCCTTAATGTTCACACCTTGAGAGAGAAGGAGAGGGAGCTATCCTGAATCTTGTATTGGTATTGGATATATCAGTGTTTTTTCTCTTTTTTATGATTTTTGCCTAAGAAATCAGCAGTACCCATTCCTAAAAAATAAAAGGTATGTTGTAAATGCTGGTAACTTCAAGAATTGGTTAATACAAAGTACCTTTTGTGGAATGGACCTTGAATATAGTTTATAAACCTCAGATAGGTAAGTATGCAGCATAATGACCAATGGTCCTTTTAGGAATTTCCATGGCATTTCTATAGACTACAGTAATTACTGATGAATTGCTGAGATCCATCCAAGGTGTTCAATATGGAGTATAGAACTCTATATAATTTGAATGCACATTGCTTGCAGAGTTGCATATAAACATGCACTTTACCCTGCACTTTTAGTTTTTCAACAGGACACATTGTGCATGCCCTCCCATGGATACACCTAAAAGCTAATTTACATTTTCCTTAGATGATGGAGCAACTAGACATCAGGATTAAAACTGATCTTATTTCTTTTTATTTATTTATTTTTTATTAGCCTACTAGAAATTTTAAAAGATGTTAAGTTTTTTTGAAGTTGAATTTTAATAATTATTATTGAATAGGAATCATTGTACTCTGACTAATGGGAGTTGATAGCATGTCAATCCTTAAATTGAATGAATGACTTTTTTTAATCTTTATTTCTTCAGCAAGCAGCCTATTCAGAAATAATTCCATGAAGAATGTTCTGTGCTATAGTATGTGAATAGGCTGCTTTTGCTCTCAGTAACTTCTACAATTTCTTTTGACCAAGGTCAAGATCAGACATCTAGCTCTGCTGCTCACTTGGGAAAGAGGCAAAAAGCTATTAAACTGTTGATTGTACTCTCAACTTATAATATCACTATTGTCTGGGGAAGGAAAATTAGACTGAACACTATTCATTTTGACATGGCAGAATAAAAAAAGAAATAAAGGCTTAAAAGAAAAAAAAACTAAAAGAAATTTTAGACTTGATACCATATTGCTACCCAATACAACTATCTCACCCATTCTGATGACATGCTTTCTATTCTTTCTTTTCTTTTTTTAAGGACTCTGCCACCACACTGATAAAGTCTGTAAAAAATACTTCAGGGTTGCTATTGTTGTTGCCTCATTGAACTAATAAAATAGAAAAAACCCAAAACAATAGTTTGTCCTACAGCAGGCATGTCAAACTGCCGGCCCGTGGGCCAGATGCATCACACCAAAACTGCGTCCACCCCATTGCCGGCAATGGGGGGGAAAGTCCCAATACGTCACGTGACTCACATGACGTCGCGAGTTTGACATGCCTGCCCTACAGCAATTCATTTTATCTCCGAAGTGGTACTTATTTATCTACCTGCATTTGCATGCTTCCAAACTGTTAGGTTGGCAGGAGCTGGGACGAGGTCAAGAGCTCACCCCATCACATGGCGCTTGGGTGTCAAACCTGGGCTGCCAGGTTTCCAGCCAACAAACCCAGCATCTTAACCATTGAGCCACCACACCATCCCCAAAAGATGTTGGATTAACATGAAAAAAAAATATTTAAAAAGCCATTTACTGAAATAGGAAGAAATTGTAACTGTTATTTTTACTCTATGCATTTTTGTTATCTCTAGTAGTAATGAAAAGGAGAAAAATCTGAATCAGATTTAGTTCTTGTTTTTCACCAGAGGCAGGACTGCCAATGACTTGCAACTGCATTTGGGAGAATATATAGACAATTAAGTCTATGCAGAGCAGCTGGCATGTTGTTAAATTTTTACTGTTGATCTACTAATAGCAGGAAAGGAAAGAGCATCCAATAGCATCACCAAGCCAATAGTTTTGAGGATTTCCAAATATGAATCAGAGCTTGTACTCCTACCTCATGGACAGCAAGAATCTCTTAGGTTCAGGGTTGGTTTTTTTTTTTTTTTCATTCCACTGATATCTTTAGGGATCATCAATTTCTTTTCAGACACTAGGCCCCATTGTATAATCTTGCACAAGGGAAAATAAAAATAATTTAAAAATGAAATTGCTTATATTTTCTGAAATGGCTAAATCTTACCCCTGAGATCTGATGGTATTTCAGGCAAGAACAATAAGATATTGAAAGCTTCAGGTTATTTTTTTAAAGTGAATTGTGATGTTGGCCTTTTCCAAAAATGTTATTTTGGATTTTTCCTCAAGGGGACACTGCATTCCCAACCTCTTGTTTATTTTATTATGGTCCCTTTGTTTTAGATAGCATCTGAGCATTGATAGCATTAAAATAGCTTGACCAATAAACACCATAAGTTTCACCTAAATAAACACTCTCTCTCTCTCCCTCTCTCTCTCTCTCTCTCTTTCTCTCCCTCCCTCCCTCTTGTGTGTGTGTGTGTGTGTATTTGGAGTTTGCATTTTAATAGGACCTGCATTCTGCAGGATCAAGCCCTTTGTGTTCAGCCAATCAATTCAGTTCACCAAACGTGCAACAAAAGTCATGCATGATTATTTACTTAAAAGTAATACATATTGTGAACTCATTCCCTTGCAGGTATGCCCAGAATTAATTAGCAAGCTATGATTATTGAATACCAGAACTCTACCTTATCCTAATATGCCATTGAAAATGTAGCAGTTGTTGATGTGATGACAATTTGGAGGAACTTAGTGCTCCTGTTTAAGTTTAAAAGAGCAAAATACAGATGATGAGGTAGAAGGTAATGTACTCAATGGACTTAATGGGTACAAATTGTTTGCTGAATAACCTTTAAAACAGCTCCTTTAGAGTCAGCTTCTGGTGACTTTAAGGACAGTGTCATGTACTATTTCTTAGCAACAGTACTTGTGTGGTTTGCTGTGCAACTCTGAGATGTGTTTTTCTTACTTCTCTGTCTAGCCACAGCCCTGTTATTCCCTGAGGATCCTTGGCCAATCATGGTTAGTTTGGCAAAGTTCAGGCAAGATTGGCTGTGAATAGTTTTATATATTTTAAACTATAGTTTGTTGATAAGAATATTTCAGATTTTCACTTTTTGTGATAAACAAAAGTCAAGAAACAGACAAGGCAAGGATTCCAGAAATACTCTTTATTGTACAAATTAACAGAAACTTGAAAGCCTGCCCAATTTCTGCCCTGTATTATATTAAGCAAAATCAAATCCTTTCTCTCAAGGCTGCCTGCTTTGTTTTTTCTGAACCCAACCCCTCTTTTCCTGGCTGGTTCATTTCTTTCTTATTTCCAAGGGGAGCTTGACTTTCTTTCACAACCTCTGACAAAGCAGAAAAGTTATGGTGGGTTGGCTGGAGGTATGCAAATTAAGTCAGAACAATGTTTCAGGCTTGTCCTTCTTATTTCATTCTTTTACTTAATATAATAACAGAGTTGGAAGGGAGCTTGAAGGTTTCTAGTCCAACCCCCTGCTCAGGCTGGAAACTATTTCAGACAAATGGTTGTCCAATCATTTCTTAACAGCTTCCAGTGATGGAGCACCCACAAGTTCTGAAGGGAAGTAATTCCACTGATTGATTGTTCTAACTGTCAGGAAATTTCTACTTATTTCTAGGTTGGTTCTCTCCTTGATTAGTTTCCATCCACTGTTTCTTGTCCTGCCTTCAGGTGCTATGGATAATAGGTTGACCTCCTCTTCTTTGTGGCAGCCCCTCAAATATTGGAAGACTGCTATCATGTCACCCGTAGCCCTCTTTTCATTAAATTAGGCATACCCAATTTCTGCAAACTTTCTTCATATGCTTTAGCCTCCTGTCTCCTAATAATCCTTGTTGCTCTTGTCTGCACTTTTTCTAGAGTCTGAACATCTTTTTTTATATTGTGGCAACCAAAACTGGATGCAATATTCCAAATGAGGTCTTACCAAGGCATTATGAAGCAGTACTAATAATTCATATCATCTTGATTCTATCCCTCTGTTAATACAACTTAGGATTGCATTGGCTTTTTTTGGCTGCTGTCGCACACTGCTGGCTCATATTTACTGCTATTCCACCTATTCTGTATCTGTACATTTGGTTTTCCTTGCCTAAGCGTAAAACCTTACTTTTCTCACCATTTGAATTTCATTTTGTTAGATAGGGAAAGATAGATAGAAAAAGGATTTCAGGAGTGGGTGAATTATAACAAACAAATAAACAACACAGGAAATTCCCTATTGTTCCTGACAGAACTGAAATTATCAAGTAATGAATTGAGGTGCTACGGCTAAGGTGCTAAGATCCTACCTTTGGAAAAAATTTACTTGAGCTACTTAGACCTGTCCTGATTTGTAGGAACTTTCTTTTCCCTTCTGATTAATCAGGTCAACCTTCATTTCAGTTGTCCTCAAGAAATAATGAGTAGTTGCTGTTTTATGATTGTGCGGCAATTCGGAGAAATTCTTATCTGGAATCTAACAAGAGCATAAGGATATATTTTGCTAGGAATGAATTACAAAACTTTAAGAATTTGAACACGAACTGATGTGCATAACACTTACTTAAAAATAACCATTCACAAGATCCATTTGCTGAAATAAAAAGGAAAATCAGTAGATATTGGCCATAGTCTAAACTGATCCGTGTTATTATTGTGGGTTACATTGTTAGAGCAAAATTCTATTCCATTCTATGGATGTAAAAAAATAAAAATTTACCCTTTAAAATACATATATGTTTATAAATGACCCAATGGTCAACAATACGTTTTACAAAAAAGAATGGCTCAATAACCATTTAGTGAAAAAAATATTTCAAGGGGTCTTTTGACAAACATCAACAGGCAGACATTCCTGCTCTTATCACAATAGATCCAGTTTCAATAGATCACCCCATTTCACTTCAAAAAAAGTCCATAATTCATTTGGCATTTTTCCATAATCCCAATTCACATTCAAGTTTCTATGAATAATGCAGACAAATTGAAAAACTTGAGGTTTGTTTCTACATCAATAGGGCTAACTAACTCTATACAAATTGTTCATACAAACTCAGAAATCTTCCCATTGAATCCTGAAAGCCATGTTGGCACATACTATGGGATATATATTTCATCTATGAGCTTTGTTTTGCTCCCTTATCTTTTCTGTTCTTTTTTTTCATTACCACTACACCATCTTAAGATCCATAGGGAGAGTCGAAGTGTATGCTTAAAAAATACTTTTTACCACACATCTAGTAGTGTCTTTGTCTTGGTAGAAAATTGTCTTAAACTCCAGAGCAGAGTAAGCCAATTCAGACATTCATTTTAATGTTTTATTATATATCAGTTAATTGGATCATAGGTGGTAGGTCTGCTTATTGCAAAGCACTACTTTAATGCCATTCTAAAATGTATAAATACATTTTGAACATAGCCTCTTTGAACATAGAATGTAAAAGTGGAAATGAGCATACTATTGATCGTACAGTATATATTGATAAATAATCCATGCTTCTAAAGGTGCCCAGTGTCTTGATGATTCTAAATGGCATATAAATTGAAAATCAAAGAAAGAGAACATCAGAGAAGGAAAAAATATTTAACCTGGTAAAACAAATATAAGAGACTCTCAAAAGGGAGCTAATAACTCATCCCAGCCTGGAAAAGAACTAGGTCTTCAAAGTTCATTTCAAGAAATGGAAGGTAGGACCATTCAAAAAATGGAAGGTAGGAGCCATTCAAATCTCTGAGGAATGCTGTTCCATGGGGTGGGCATTGTGAGGGAAAATAACTGTTTTCAGAGTCTCATTAGATGACATGGTTTAATGTGTGAGATCTGGAACATGCCAGTTTTGCCTGAACTTAAAGGTAGAGAGAGAGAGAGAGAGACTGTCTATCAGTTCACTAGAATCTACTTCGTAGACCTTGCATCAAACCCAGAGGCATCTGGCAATCCAAAGTTTCCAAAGAATAACTGCTATAAGGGTCTAATAAAGACATCCCTACAGAAGCTCACTTCACTGCATTCTGAACCAAATGAAGCTTTTAAGTGGTCTTCAAAGACAGCCCCATGCAGAGTATATTATAGCAGTCCATATGTGAGGGGACCAAGGCATGAGTGATCGTGAGAAGGTTTTGCTGATACAGGAACAAATGCAATTGGTACCCAAGATGAATTTGGACAAAACTTTCCTGTTTAAAGATGTCACTTGCTCTTCAAGCAGGAGCCATCAGTCCAGCAATCATTTCCATCTGGGAGAGTTCCAACCTATTCAGAACTAAAGATGGAGAGTCCTCAATTTTTAAGATCCTTACAACCACAGTCTCTAGGTGTAGCTAGGATTACATTTAAATGTTTCTTTCTGCTCAAACCCTCACAATTTAAACACTGGGGAAAGACTTTCATGGAAACATTTAATCATTCAATCAGTCAAAAAATACACCTAAATATAATCAGCATTTTGATGATATGTGATCCCCTGTATACTGATGACCTCATTCACTGTATATCTTAAACAGAAGGGGCAAGAATGTCAATAGTGTGATGCCCCACTGAGATTTCAGGCTTGATCTTTCCTTCAAAAACAACAAATGAAACCAGCCATGGACAAAGGAAAAAAAATCCATCAATGCACCATGTCCCTCACTTCCAATCACATTGTTGTCCAGAAGGATACCATAATTGGTAGTATCAAAAGCCTCTGAGAAATCAAAGACTTCAGGACAGTTGCACCACATTGTCTCAGCTATGCTACAGTAGCTCATCAAGTCAATCAATATCACCTCAATTAAACTATGCCTTTAATCAGACCCAGAAAGGTTGTTTTTTCTGTTATGGTACCTGTTTTCTGTGTATATCTCTCATCCTGATATTCCAGAATCTTTGAAAATTGGCTGTTCTCTCAGCTCTTGGGGTAGTAATTGTGAAGCCCAAGTTGGCTCATTGCCACAGGATCATCCCAGTACAGCTAGCCAGCCAAAATCCTCCTCCAGAGATATCCATACAATAGGCCTGTTGCTCTAGCTCTGTAGTAACTCAGGACTTTCTGCCAGTGTTCACTCCAATACCAACACTATCATGCTAATTTCAGCCATCATTTCCATTCTCTTCACAATTCTCAAACATAACAAACATTATATTCCTGCCCTCTCCCATTCAGTAATAAACACCAACGTTCAATCCCCACAGCATGTTTTCTTGAAAAAAAATCTAATTCTATATTTTGAGAGCCAATTTGGTCTAATGATTAATAGTAACTGGGAGGTTATGACCTTGCCTTAGGCACAAAGCCTTACTGGGTGATCTTGAGCCAATCTCTCTCTCTCTCTCTCTCTCTCTCTCTCTCTCTCTCTCTCTCTCTCTCTCTCTCTCTCTCTCTCTCTCTCTCTCTCTCTCTCTCTCTCTCTCTCTCTCTCTCTCCACCCCAGGAAGACACAATATTTTGCCAAGAAAACTGCAGGGACCAGTCCAGATAGTCACCAGGAGTCAACTTGGACTCAAAGGCACAAATAACCCTTATATTTTATTTATTATCTGCTTACCTTTTCATTAGTAAAACCAACAATATTTCAGAATGATTAAGTTCATTCTTGTCCCATGTAATCAAATATCAAAAAAAATGAACATTGTGTACCTACACATTACCACCAGTGACAAAATATTGCTGGAGGCTTTTTTGTAGATTTTTAATACCACAACTCAGTAAGAATAACAATGTGTGTTTGAAATCAATTAAATCTGTAATCAAAGAGCTATGTACCAATAAAACATATAATTTCTAGATGCTGGACTACCATCTCCATAATTCCCAAAATTCTGGAATTATGTGTGCAATATGCAAATAATATTTACCTTGTAAACTGGCTAGAGCAGGGGTGTTAAACTGCCGGCCCGTGGGCCAGACACATCACATGGAAGCCGCGCCTACCCCATTGCCGGCAATGGCAAAACCATCCCGATACGTTGCGTGATATCATGTGACATCACGAGTTTGACATGTCTGGCCTAAAGAATGGGGAGGTATATAAGTCCAAATGTTATTGCTATTGCTCTTTTGCTCCTTAAATGCTGGAAATGCAGCTCTAAAAGATCCCCTGGTTATCAGGAACAGCAGCCATCCAGAGGTGCCAAGATGTACAATGTGTGTCGTGGGGTGAAATTGCGATGCATGTGTGAAAACCTCCCACCTGACCCTTTTGGATTCTCTCCAGTTCTAAATCCCTTTAGCTGAAATAGAAATTCAGTATTCATGCTGTGTTAATTGGTTCCATTAAATAACTCATTAAAGGATGTCTCACTTCTTTTTCTCTAACGGACTGAAATGAACAAACACGTGCTTCAATCTAAACATCAGAATAAAGGGTACAAGATACTTGAATGTTTATCTGGGAGCTCTTCATGATATTTCTACCATGTGGGAATGATGTTCATCTGGCTGGAAAGAATAAGGTACATAAGATGACTGTATAGTCTAGAAAATATTGCTTTAAGCATAAGAATTCTCACTATTACACTTCTGTAAAAATATTAGGTTCACCTCGATAGTTCTTCTCTTCCTTGCCACATCATTTTATGTGGAGGATGTGATTCTGTTTTTTTCCCAAAGTGGCAAGAAAAAGACCTGACCTTCATCATCTAGGCATTTCATGTATTCACTCTTTCAGCAGTTCAAATATCCCAAAGAAGTGGGTTGATTGTAAGTGGAAGCAGCAGAAGATGGCTTCCAACAGGGCAGTGTGTGTCTAGAAGCCTCATCGAGCTACTGCAAGCACTAAAGGAGGCCTCGGAAGTAAAGCAAAATGAACTAGGCCACTTAACTTTTCAAACTGAGGAATCTAAAATTATTTGCAAAGCAGCTTTAAAGGAGCAGCTGTCACAAACATTCATCAAAGCAAAGAACCCCTTTGAAGTTTTGCAGATGAAACACCTACCATCCTCACTATCCTACTGTAGTATTGTTCAGCCAATTGTACTCCTGGTCTTGTGTACACGGGGTTGTGTGCTTGCTGTAGAAGTGTAGGCTCTATGAACTTTTGAAGGAATGATTCAATTCAAAAGAGAGCTGATTAAATCACTCCTTTGAATCAGGCAGCTGAATCGAATCTCCAAGGCACTGAATTGAATTCTGTATATTCAGTTTGCTTCAGACAAATTTAGAAATAAAGATATTGTTTGCTGTCTGGTTTTGCAAAGTCTCCAACAGAGGTACAACTGTCCTTCCATGTATGATAACCTGGTATAGTCACCCAACTATGAAAGATTCTGCAGAAATGCACGGTTGCCATTTTTATGCATGTGTCTACCAGTTGCTCAGTTCAAGAAAGTTGTTGCAGAAACAAACTTTGACCTGTCAGCAACCTTGGTACCTGTTTATAACTATGGAGTATTTTCATAAAGCAACAACAATGGAAGTTTAGCTCACAATGAGACTAGTCCTTGGCATTTTTCTGCTTCATCTAATTAAAAGTCTAAAAAAGGCATGGGAAACGACACAACTAAAAAGCAAGTGGTCAGAGTATGGAAATGTGGTTTCACATTTTTTTTAAGTTCTTGCTGCTAGAAACCTCAATGTTAAATTATAGATGGATTTGGCATTTGACATCCTGTGACACCATTAACAGAAAATGCCTATCAGTCTACCAGCCCAAAGAAGTAAATAGCCAAAGGATGTAGGATGTTTATCCCATCTTTAGTCACAGATTACTTTCTAAGCAGTTTTTGGATAGTATTTCATTTTAAAGTAGGATAGTTTGTGTGTACCAACACACAGAGCATCCTATTTTAAAATAAAATAATGTAAAACCAGTTTAGGAGTTGCTGCACTGTCCTTATTCATGTAATAATGTGGTGAAATGTGGACATGATTAAGGTGAAACCAACTGGGACCAATTTCTTTTCTTTGCTGCCTTGTCTGGGCTATTTTCATTTCATCCTGCAAAACAAGCAAGCAGTTTCAGGTATTTTGATGCTTGCCCTTTACAGCCTTTGGGGGGGAAAATCATGAATTGATTTGAAGGAAATTCTGTTGCTTTCTCTTTATGAATCACAACTCTGAATCAAAGCTTCCTGTGTTTACATTTGGAATATGAATCAAATTTTGTCTGAGTCTCTTGATACCCTAGAAACTCTCTGTTTGGAGGCTTCCTTTATAAACATGTAATTGGTGAGAACATAGGTTGTGTTCAGCTTAATCCCATCATCTAAACTGTTTTTAACTATTACAAAGGTATTCTAAAAAGGCAAGAGCTATATTGCAATCTGATTTGTAGATCTAATTGGCCCCTTTGCACATGTAATGTTGATAAATCCTCCAGAAATTTGGGTATGATTCTCTTGTGAAATCAAGATTGTTTTGTAGGGTTCAGGTTAGCAGCTCTTCTTACCTAAGATACCAGAGTAGTTTCCTTTTGTGTAGGAGAGTTCTACCACCTTGCCATTGAGCGATAAAGAATGTCTCAGCCAAGTACGGATGTCAAACTCGATTGCGTCATGTGATGTATTGTGACATTTCGTGACTTTTTTGCCTTTGTGGAGCTGGGGTGGCCATGGTCTGCACATGACACATCCAGCCCGAGGGCCACCGATTTGACACTCCTGCTCTATAACTATGTGAGCAGAACAAAATCATCTCAGCCATTCATGCATTTTCACCATCTGGGAAAAGGTATGCTTAAGGATGCTTGAGAAGGATCCTTAAGAAGCAATGTGAAAGGAAAAGAGAGAGAGAGAGAGAGAGAGAGAGAGAGAGAGAGAGAGAGAGAGAGAGAGAGAGAGAGAGAGAGAGAGAGAGAGAGAGAGAAACTTAGTATAGACCCTCTAACTCTATAATTACCGATTAAAATCAAACAGATGAAATAATCAAATCTAACACTACAACTGTGCATTGTAAATAACTGTATAAAAGCAGGAATCAATATTCAGTACAATAAACTAATTCATCCTCCAGAGGGATAGCTACATTATAGCAATTCAACAACCAATCTTCCTATTATGTATTAACTCCAGGACTTTGTCAATAATAAAATTTGGGGTCCAGCTGTCTCATGAGACAGATTTTGGTTATACCCTTCTAGTGGCCAATCTTTTCCACAAGAAAATGCTAATTTTTAAGAGCCATTTGTTTTTAATCATGAGAGGGTAGCTAGCATTTATTTGAAATAGAATATTGCTTATTTTAGAGAATAAAGACAGCAAAAGCACACATTTGATTTTAAAAAAACCCTGTGTCAATATTGAAAAATTGAACATTATTACTAAAGATGCTGGTATAAAAATGCCATCACCTTTCTAAATCTCATTCTTTGAAATGAAGACTGACAAGAATATTATGTCAAGCAAACAAAGGAAGTCAGAGATAAAACAGAGGAGGGATAGAAATAAATATGCACATGGTTCAAATACAAATACAAGTAATTGTTAAAGGAAATGAATCCAAAGACTGGAACGCGTTGTACTTTTTTGCAATACATGACCCCAAAGTGAGTTTCAGACTAGTAGTTTCATATGTTTTATGTACTAATTCAAATGTACAGGTAATCCTCAACTTACAACCACAAATGAGCTCAACATTTCTGCAGCTGAGAATGGAGTGCTGGCCTGCATTTCTCAGTCATAGGCCATTCCGGAAGGCCACTGCAGCCAAGAACCAAGCTATGGATTCAATCCGTAGCTTGGTTCTTGGCTGCAAAGGCCTTCTGGAAAGGCCTCTGACTGCAAAATGCAGGCTGGAGCTCCATTCTCAGCTGCAGAATGAAGCTGCTCCTTCAGCCACAGAATAAGTGGGCCAGCTGGGCGGGCTGTCAGTGCCGTCAGCACGAGGTGAGTGGAAAAGACCCCCCCCCAAGCCTAACCCCAAAATAAGACCTGGTGCCTCTTTTGGAGGCAAAAGCAAAATAAGACCAGGTCTTATTTTGGGGAAAACACGGTAGGTACATTTTGGTGGGAAGGTAACAGAGTTCTATGTGCCTTTGGTGTATAGTCATGCTGGCCACATGACCACAGAAATGTCTTCAGACAAGGCTGGTTCCCTCAGCCTTCAGCTAAGAAATGGAGATGAGCAGCACCCTCTGGAGTCAAACACAACTGGACAGGGAAACCTTTATGACCACTTTGTATTTTTCTCAAATTTTAAGATTGTGCTCTTTTCTCCTTTTAATCCTTCCTTACCATTGTATATTAGGTGACAAAGTCAAACTATACTAGATAGCAGGATTTGATTCTCCTGGATAAAGTGTGTACTCTCAGTGTGAATATAATTAAATTCCTCCTCACATTAAAAACAAACAAACACTTTTGAAATGACAGGAGAGAGACTGCTGGGAACTTTATATGTACATTAGAATCCCTCCAGTTAAAATGATCACGCATACAGTTTGTTTGTCTTCTAGCATGGGATATTTATGTCATATTAAAAATGGCCTTTCAAAGATTATCTGTGATATTCAAGCAGTACTTTTACACAGTTTTAGAACTAGTTTTAAATGTACTGAGTTTGAGTATGGTTACCATGGAGATAAAATAATCTTTCTAAACAAACTGTCCTCAAAATGCATTGGGATTTCTGTTTGGGAGACACAAAGTTAGTAAAAGCTGAAATACAAGAATGAATAATTGTTGAGAAACGGCTTTCAAATGCTGGATTGGAATAAATATTGGAATAAACTGGCCTGACACTCCAGAAGATAGCTCAAGATCCAGATCTTGACAGATTTGAAAACTGGGCCCTATCTAACAAAATGAGATTCAAAGTAGCAAAAAGTAAGGTTTTATACTTAGGCAAGAAAAATCAAATGTACAGGTACAGAATAGCAGTAATTGTGAGAGAGATCTTGGAGTTCTAGTGGACAACCATTTAAATACAAGCCAGCAGTGTGTGGCAACTGCCAAAAAAGCCAACACAATCCTAAGATGCATTAACAGAGCGATAGAATGAAAATCATGTGAAGTATTAGTACCACTTTCTAAAGCTTTAGTAAGACCACACTCAGAATACTGCACCCAGTTTTGGTCACCATGTTATAAAAATAATGTAGAGACTCTTGGAAAGAGTGCAGAAAAGAGCAACAAGATAATTACGGGGGTGGAGGCTAAAACATATGAAGAACGATGGCAGGAATTAGGTTTGTTTAGGCTAGTGAAAAGAAGGACTAGGGGTGACATGATAGCAATCTTCCAATATTTGAGGGGCTGCCACAAAAAAAGAGAGGGTGAACCTATTTTCCAAAGCACCAGAAGGCAAAACAAGAAATAACAGATGGAAACTAATCAAGGAGAGAAGCAACCTGGATATAAGGAGAAGCTTCCTAACAGTGAGGACAATTAGCCAGTGGAACAGCTTGCCTCCAGAAGTTGTGGGTGCTGCATCACTTGAGGTTTTTAAGAAGAGACTGGACAGCTACTTGTTCTGAATGGTATAAGCTTGAGCCGGGTGTTGGACTAGAAGATCTCCAAGGTCCCTTCCAACTTTGTTATTCTGTTATTCTCTTATTGGAATAATCAGGAAAGATATGGGAATAGGATATAATTTCATACCATACATAAATGCTAGCCAGTAGGCAGAACATTTAGGAAGCAAAGTCCATGCAAATACCAGTTTGTAAGAAGGAAATCCTAATTACCATAATATTCCTCTTTTGCAAAGAGCATTCAGACAGCAGATATATTTACTGCAATGTCTTGCCAGCTATTGACACCTTGGACAGTTTTCTAAACATCTCTTCTGAACAGATACTTTACAGCAGAAAAGCTAGCACTTTGTACCACTAAGTGTACACAGAATGGAATGGTAGGGGCCCAAATTATTTTTAGTTCAGTTTACAAATGTCCAACTTTAGCTCAAGAGTGAACAATCTGTAGCCCTCCAGATGTTACTGTCTAAAATTCTGATTCCCAACAGACCGAACAATACAGGCCTTTATGAACTCTTCTCTTCTATTTGAGAAGTTCTTTGGTTCCAAGAAGTGTTCATGAAGGGCCGTATTGTTGGGTTTGCTGGGGATCAGAACTGTAGATTAAACATCTGTAAGATCACAAATTGTTCTCTTGAGCTAGATATGGACCTTTTCTAAACTGAACTCAAAACCATTATTAAGAAAAGTAGGATTTAAAGTATGTGCTTGAATTAACAGTATATCACTAGGCAGTTTCTTCCTTACACTATCACTAGACTGTGTACATTTTCCATCTTCTTAATCTTTCAAGTATAACTGTGAACTTTTCCAGCACTAAATCGCTCTAGCTGCTCAGGCTTTTTGGGTTGAACTATCTTTGATTGCAATAAATTATTGTTTAATGATCTTCTTCTAGTCTTTTGACATTTTACAGGAGCTGCAAACTAGGCTTGTGCAAAAAGATTGCTTCATTTCACTGACCCATGAAATATAAAGACCTTTCAAACTGTAATAGTAGATTGAACATTTACCAGGAAAGATTGGTGAAGAGGAAAGGAATATTCCTTATATATGCACTTGAAGTTGCAAGAGATAGCTACACAATATCGGGAAAAACGTGTGGCTGTTTTTAAGAAAATGCAGATAAATTTATGTTTGCACCCCTGTGATATCTGAAATTCTTTTCTGCCTTCAAATCTAGTTTTGCACAGTCCTATTAAGAAGCACTTGGGCAAGTCTAGGACTGGGATATTAACCAACATACTGGGATACCATTAGGGCTTTCCAAAGCTAGAGGTTAACCGGGGAAGTTAAGTAAGTAAGTAATTCCACGAAGAAGAAAAATTCAATGAGAAAAAACCATCCCCCATCCCCCAAAAAAAGTTTGAACTAAATGGAAAGTTTACATGTATTTTTCAAGAGAATGTGTGAAGGGTTTCTATAGTCCAGACCAGGGTACTTTATAGAGAGACAAAGTAAAATCACAGATGACTGTTGGACGTTGAAACTCACATGGTTAGTGTCATTGGTTTTAATAATTCCTGAAAAGGACAGTGTTATCTGGAATTCACAGGAAAAATGAATGTGTCCATGACATATTTATCTCCCAACTAAATATATCTCCTTTTAAACAGTAATGAGCCACTGTTTCCTGTACACTACACATGGCCATACCACACTCAGCACTGAACTCAAGGATAACTCAGTCCCGAGATTGAAATGTGATCATAGCCCATAGCTCTGCAAATGCCCAACTTTCCAGCATTTTGCAATGACTACTTGAAGCTCTTCTTAATCATCTGAACTTTTGAGCCCACCCTTTGGTAAGGGGATGATTCAGCTGCATCTCTAGTATTCACCCAGTATGGTTTTTTTTTTTTTTTTTGTTTTGGCCAACCAGAAGTAGAGGAGAATGGAAGTTACTCAAGATGGTCAGCCATCTCTGAGTTCTTTACCATCGTGCAAGTTTTTGCTTATTCCATGCACTCTCTGTAAATCATCTGAAGACAGCTGTTCTTAGCAGTCTGGAAATAAGAGACACAGGGTCCTGTTGGGTTCCTCTACTCATCTGGACCTGCAGTTACAGCCTGATAAAGGGGCTGAGACCTGCAGGAAGTGAAATATATGTTATCTCCTTAGACCTCGGCAATGCAATCTTTCCAGGTACCTGGACCACTCACTGCTGAGTTGGGTTTCATAATCTGAAAGAATCAGGCAGTGTTGACTGGATAACTGGGTCCATATCAAACAAGAGAGGTATGTAAATGATGAGTCTGAGTCATGAGTATCAGAGGAGTACCAGAGGCCTCTGAAGCAAGAAATGCATTGAATTTACAGACTTGGAGAACAGGTGGATAGCTATTGTTTGGGATCTCTTACCTCTCTTCTTCAATGAACTTCGGAGACATGAAAAAGTATGATACACAAGTTCTTTTTCCCTTTCCTCCTAGTCCTGTCTTGAAATTCAGATTTTGATTTTTTTTCAGCTCATATTTCCCGCTCATGTTCTTCCTTATATCATTTTTTCTTCTCCACTGTGCTACAAAAGGACTGCCTTTAAAGTCCTCTTTTCTCTCCCTTTTCCACTGAAATTTTCATAGCTAAGGCACATTCTTTTAACAATGTTTAAATGTTGCTTCGCCCATTTAATGCTACTTTTGATTGCTATGTTTTTGTCCTTGCTATTTCCCACTGATATACATTCCCTGTGCGGCTCCTCAGTAAAATTCTTCCCATTTCTCTGAAGTTTTGTGGTTGTCATTTCTGAAATCCATATTCATTCTGGAATGAGTAGCTTTTTAAAATAACATCAAGATGTGTAGCTGTTGAAAGGTTTTGCTTGCGTATCAGTCACTGTTGTGTATCAGTCACTCCTTCAGCAATATACTGTATGCACCTTTCTTATAATACATACAGAACTCGTAATGACATACCCATCAGATAGTAGAACTATTTCTGTGCTCAGCAGTAAGAATGAGAAGCATCAAATTGCAGCTAAAAGAAAAAGAGACTCCACTTTTAAGAAACAACATATTTCAGAATAAAAAGCTGATATCCTATCTATTAAACAATAAACTTGTTTACAAATTAGGTTCCCTGACAATATGATTCACGAAAAAGAAAACATTCTCCAAATATGAAATGAATATATAAAATGCATAAGAAGAGAGTTTGACCATTAAGGACATTTTTCAGGAGAGTTGTTTCAATATAAAATTCCTTGGCGTCCTTCAAAGTTTCAGGAAACAAAATTTCTGTGTGGTAAACCTACCGTTCCTGCTGGAAGAGAAAACAGCTTGAGTTAGATTTCCTTTAAGTCCTGCCTAAGAAAATGCTCCACTGGTGTAAATATGACCATGCAAATGCAGCTTATGAACTGCAATAAAAGTTAATTATGAAGGATTATGGTGGATATAAATGATTATGCAGTCAAATTTGTCACCTCACTTTGAAATATTTTTTGCTTACTATCCCTTTTCTTTGGGGACTAGCTGAAGTTATATTTTGCTTTGCCAAAAAGTGCAAAAGTCACAAGTCCAGGCACAAATCTTTCTGTCTGCTTTTCATCTTGAGTGAAAGCTGACCTACATAGTTGAGCAATTACGACAGGCAGGAGAATCTTTGATTTGAAATATCTTACTTAGCCACAATCTTATTATTAGTAAGCCTGATTTAACGTTACCTGAAGTTATGGACAGCTCCGTTTTTGATCACCTTTGGGTTGTCAGCTTGCCTTCCATTAATACAAACATAAGCCTGTGACGCTAAAGGACAAGCTTGAATCATGGATAAATAACAAAGAATTCAATCATTATGTAGGTATGCATGAAAAACATCAACAGGACGATAAAAAAAATCTGAACTTTAAAAGAATGCAGAATTAGCTCCTGAAAACTCATTTTAATCAACATAATAAAGGAGGCTATAATGTTTAAAGGAGAGATGCAGAGAGAAACTATCTTCACCTTCAAACTTATAATGCTGAGTTTTGCATGAAAACCCCAAATATAAAATATATTTTGCCTACTTTTTAAAAAAAAAAAACACCAGAGCATCTTCTTCAGCATAGCTTGCTCTTCTGCACTGCTATATTCTTGCCCTGGCACCACAAATATACTCCATATATTGGGCACAAAATTCTTATAGATGTGAACCATCAGTATTTAATTACTCATTAAACATCTTAAATAGCTAATTTTGATGCCTGAGAAGCCCATCTCCGAAATTTATATACAAAAATATTCATAGCAGCTGAATTCCTGAAGATATAAAATACAAGGACAAAAAAAAAACTACCAAGAGCACAGTAGCATTTCATTTTCTGAATGATGTTCATTAAAAAATATTACCCCAACATTTTTCTCTTCAACTTTGATTTAAATGGATATGCTTCCAAAAGATTGCATCATTTATCATACTATTACTTTATATATTTGAAAATTAAAACTCTCGCCTACCCTTTTCCCCCTACATGCAATTATATCTACGGTGAATTTTCATGCATGGAACCAATAGTTTGCACGCATAAAGACTCAGGATAGTGAATGAAAGAACAGAAACTCATGCTCATTTTCAAAAGAATGTGAGACTTCTGAGTATGATGATTAATGAAATTAATAGAATGGCAAAGTGTATTCCAAAATGAATATCACGGTTGACGTATTAATTAAATGCCAAAGAGGCCATGCAAGTGTGACAAGACCAAAGACTAATGGAATTGCAGTCCGGATTCCAATGGATGACTTAGCAAAATGCACTAAGCCCATCACAAGACAATTTGCAAATGTTTTCAGAGATGGAATTTAATTCTAGAGCTTGAGTGAAAATGTTAAAGCTTCAGTTACTGATCAGCTGCACTTGCAATTCTGATTCAAGCCATAATTTCTGTCCTGGTGCAGTCTCTGATGCTGAAGTTTCTTCTTCAA
Organism: Protobothrops mucrosquamatus; assembly: GCF_001527695.2. Taxonomy (NCBI): domain Eukaryota; kingdom Metazoa; phylum Chordata; class Lepidosauria; order Squamata; family Viperidae; genus Protobothrops; species Protobothrops mucrosquamatus. Next base: position 288,412 of record NW_015386963.1, read on the forward strand.
ACTCAAGCTAATCATATTGGATGGGCAACTCTGCTGGAACATTAAGGGTAGGACAGGTTAATATCAACCAATATGTCCATCCCCCATCCTCTTCATGCCTTCAAAGATGATGAATGCTGAAATGAAGTTCCTGTGTTTCAAACATGCATTGAAATTCCTCAGATCTCCTAAGGAAAGAGGTACTTCTTCATCTTTGTGTTCTTTGATCTTTTTCTAACATTTGCTTAGAACTTATCTTTCAAAGAGCAAAGTTTAGGAGCCTGAAAAATATTATTCCTATGAAAAACATCTTTATTCTTAGAGTCTTCATTGTCATACCTTTTTGCATGATGTTTTATCTCTGAAAGACTTGGTATAGAGATGAGCCATAATACTTTCATTAGAATTGTTGCTGTAGTCAAATAACATGCAAGCATTATGTGGTTTCAGAGAAGAGATTACTGATGATTTTTTTAGAGATTATTGAAAGTTTATTTCTTTCTGCTAAACGTATGGCTTGTTTCCTAAACTTACAAAACTGGCCATCTAATTGATTAGAATCATACTTTTGGAAGGAAGCAACTAAATATCAAACAACAATTGAATACTTCTTCATGTCATGATAAGAACTGATAAATTTAAGACAATGGGCATTATTCTATCATTGCAGTTTTCTGATTACATAACTTTGTTGTTATAGAAATGGCTAGTCTATGTTAAATATGTAAAAGTAAAAAGTTGAGGTTGTGATATTTTATTTTACTGTGTTAAAAAGAGTTGTAGTCAATGCTTTTTGTTTGTTTGTCCTCTTTCCCATATACTTCTTCTTCCCCCTTTCCCCTTCCCCATTTTCCTACTATTTTCATTTTCATGAAACTTTAATAAGTTTAATACATTTATTAAAAAGAGAATCACCTTCCAATGCATCTTTATGACCAAAATAACAAATCAGAGTTTGTTAATCTAATATAGACAAAAATAAGGATAAACATTAAAGGTGGAAAAATTGACTACCGTATTTTTCCGTGTATAAGACGCTATTTTTTCCTGCAAATACCCTGTTCAAAAATCATGTGTGTCTTATACATGGAAAAATAATGGTAACCTCCGCAGCCCAGGGCATGCGTGTGGGGGTTGCCATGCCACCTGGTGCAGGTGTCAAGCCCCTATGGGCTTGCCAAAAACAGGAGGGGAGAGGGGGCAAGATCGTCGGCCAGCCGAACTTCCGGATTTGCATCGAACAGCTGATTGGCATGGAGAAACTCACCTGCCAGAGCGTCTTATACGAGGGTGCATCTTATAGATGGAAAAATATGGTAATTTCCAGTCTACATCTGGGTATTCTTAAGAAAGGAGAAATATCAGCACGCAAATGCTATAACTTACATGTTTATGTCAGGCAATGGACATACTATATGCAATTGCCACATTTCCATTGTGACATTACTAATTGTCTATTATTATGCTCACTGTGTTCTTCCAGAATTCTATTCCATCTTCTCAAACTTGATGCCTTCTGGACCTAACATGATTACAATTCTCAAAATTCCCAACCAGCATTCATCTGAGACACTATTATTTTTGTACAGAAGGAGAATGATTTCACAGAATAGGATAGGTTGTATCTCACATCAATTACCAGTCACCTTAAAGAAAAAAAACCCGAGACAGCGATATGCATGCTTTCTATATTGCAAAAAAATATTATTTGTTCTATTAAATTATGAATTATATTAATTCCCAACTTTGTGCTCTCCAGATGCACTGGATTAAAAATCCTATGAGTCTAAGTAACAGCAATGTCCATACTGCTTAGGAATGAATGAGCAGATTTGTTGTTCATGAAGACTAGTTATACAATTGCTACTTGGTCTGCTGGCTATACAGCAGCGTCTACAGGAGTCACAACAAATTTAAACAAACAAAGAAACAAATAATTAGCCTGATTTCAAGCCTCGGGTTAATGAGTTGTGGAGTCCCAATTGTGATTCTTTGTTATTATACTGGTTGTTTTAGTGCCGGCTGTCTTTGTTGTTGCACATTTTATATTTTATGGATTTTGTAAGCCACTCTGGGTGAGTGGCTACAACAAATTTATGTAAATAAATAATAAATTAATAATAAATTCAAGTGCTTCTGAAATTAAGATGTGCAGCTTCTAACAATAAGCAAAAGGGATATGTGTGTGTGTGTGTGTGTGTATTTGTTTTCATAGATTTTCACAGGTACAGGTATGCAGGTCTTGGCGTATTCGGGTCTTTTCCCGTGTAAGATTGAGAGTATCTTGGTGACGTTTTGACGAGGTCCCACTCGTCATCTAATATAGAAAAAGTGGAACGTTGATGAGTGGGACCTCGTCGAAACGTCGCCAAGATACTCTCAATCTTACACGGGAAAAGACCCAAATATGCCAAGACCTGCATATATATATGTATGTATGTATGTATGTATGTATGTGTATGTGTGTATATGTATATGTACGTACATACATACATACATACATACCATGGAATATTATGTCTAATTGATTCAATTTCTTAGACCTATTTAATATAGTTAGACTTAAAGAGTTATGGATGCCTTTAAGTCAAGCTCAATCCCCAGGACACAGTTTGCTATGGCCAGCTACTAAACAATTTTTCACCTTCCCAGTCAGACCCTGGGATTCCATTGCAGTCAATCACTACCCAGGTCTGACTGTTCTTAACTTCTGAAAATTAGTCATGTTAAACTTACTTCCTTAAACCTGCCTAGATTTGCACTATAAATTTCAGTACAAGTTAAGTAAGCACAGTTGTCAATATTAGCAACTTAGTTTAGTAGATGTTCTAGTCCAATATCTGGAGACCATCAGGAGAAACTTTTCAGACATAAACCTATTGTTTGATCCTATTCATTCAGAAATTTGTTGATGCTAAGAGATTTCTTAGTCTTACTTTCAGTGTTGGTGCATTTGCCCAGAGATTCCAAAGATGATTTTCATGAGGCAACTGGACTTTCTTGTTTTTCTTTGAAGACATTTCATTTCTCATCCAACAAGCTTCTTCAGCTCTAATTGAATGATGGGAAATGGAAAGATTTATACTTCTGCAGACAGATGTTCATTTGCATTCTTTTAGCAAGTTGTTGAAGCCCCTGGAGGCTTATCTGTGTCTTCAGGGTCACCTGAGTAGTGCAAATGGGTGTGGAGCCTTCTTGGAACTGTTGAAAGGACTGTGTGGTAGACTGGAGATAGATGATGTCAGATCCCTCCCCCTCTGTTGAGAGAGGGCTATTCAATTTTGACATAGATGGCCTCTTTGACCCCTCTTTCAAACCAGCAGTTCAGAGCTAAAGAAGCTTCTTGGATGATAAGTGAAGTGTCTTCATAGAAAAACAAGAAAGTCCAGTTGTCTCATGAAAAAGCATCTTTGGGATAACTATGATCTGGTTGACTGAGAATCTCCATAGATATTTGCCCAGAGAGACAACCTTGTTATCCAGTGGTTGTTTTGGACCCATAGCCTCTGCTGGAAGCATATGCAGGTCATGGTCAAAAAGACTTTTGATCAACTTTGAGCAGTGTAGTAGTTGTACCCTCCAATGGAGGAGGAGAAGGAGGAGGAGGAGAAGCTTTGCTTTATTTTTATTTTTAGTATCTGTATACTACCCATAGTTTCTTTCACTGATAGAAAATAGAAAGAGGTAGAAAAATCATAAGAATGATGAAAGTAGAGACTTATGTAATTAAAGATAAATCAGGTGACTTGGAACTTTTTCAGGCCATGGAACCTGTTTATAATAATAAGAACAACAATGGGCTAAAGGACATAGGACTGTTGGCTGAGCAATAAGGGCCAGCAGCTGTAAACTGCAGTATGGCAGTTGAAAATGTCAAGGTGTTCACAATCATATTTATTGAATCATTTTCATTCCCAAACCAGGCACCCTCTCCTCTGTCTTCTCTTCAGAAAGTACAAAGCCATCTAACTAAAGAAGAAGAATTGAAACAAAGAATAACTGAGCAACTAGAATAGCAAAACAAAAAAACAACAGAATGCCTGAGATACAAAATCAACAAAGGAAAAAAAGCCAAACAGTGCATCACCAAAATGCAAGATCAGGCTGGAAAATAAGATCAACATGCTGAGAATAGATGCAAGCAAGCTAGAAGAGATGAAAGAAAAGAAGCTGAAGAACAAGAAGATCAAAGAATACTTGATCCAGAAATATCACCTACAAAGAAAATCAAATAAGCATTGGAAATAATAAAACAACAAATAACAGCCATAGCAAAGAAAACCAGAAATATGAAGCTATAGGCAGAATCTCTAATTTCAGTCGAATCAGAAACATTTCTACCAATCCAATGGAGAGACTGCACTGAATCAGTCAATACCTGACAAAAAAGAAATATTGCAGTTCTTGGTGCAGCTATGGGACAATCCATAGAAATACAACAAAAATGCAGCTTGGCAAAATGAGGTGAGAAAGAGCGAAAGAGAGAAAGAGAGAGAGAAAGAAAGAAAGAAAGAAAGAAAGAATAAAAAAACTTATAACAGCAGAAATTATGGAGAAAAAGAGTACAGAAGTTCAAGAATCTATCAGCACTAGATAAAGCTAAATGCATGGGGTTTTTTTAATTGCAAAGGAGTTTAACAACATATTGCAAAGAGGTGAAATTGAAGATTGGTTAACATCTGGCAAAACCTACCTGATAATAAAAGATTGAATAAAATAAGCAGCACCACTCAATTATGGGCCAATTACCAGCTTACCAAAAACTTACGTATTGCTAACTGATGTGGTAGCTGATGCGGTCCAACAAGATCTAGTTGAAAATAAGTTCTTTCATGAACACCAAGGAGATTGACCCAACAGCAAAGGAACAGAAGATCAGTTTTTAACTGACAAAACCATTTTGGAAAATTGTAAGAGAAGAAACACCAATTTGAATGTAGCTTGGATTGATTACAAGAAGGGTTTGAATCCTTGTCATGTGATTGGATTATCAAACATTTAGAAATAACAGGAGATAATAGAAATATCAGAAACTTTGGGCAAATATCAATGGCAAAATAGAAGACATGGTTGCTGGTCAATGATGATAATCTGGGAGAGGTTAATATTAAGAGAAGAATCTTCCAAGGAAACTCACTATCATCACTACAGACATTGCACTGATTCTTCTGTTGACAATACTGAACAAGTCAGGACATAGCTATCAAACTTCAGAAACATCTGCCAGGCTATCTCACCTCCCTGACAAGAACAATCTGAAACTGTTTGGGAAAACACCATTTGAAACAGAATTGTTGCTCAATACAGTCAAGATGTTTCAATGGAGTTTGGATGGACAAATGTGCTATCCTCACCATCAACAGGAGAAAAATAGCAAAAACTGTGGAATCAAGATGTTCTATGACAATGACCTCAAGAATCTGGATGAAGAAGATCACTACAAATACCTGGGCATCCTTCAAGCTGACAGTATTAAGCACACTGAATTCAAGAAGAGTGAAGAAGATATTAATGTCCAAACTCATTGGGGGAAATACCACCAACACCTGGGCAATTAACATCTGGGTAATTCCAGTCATTAGATACACAGTAGAAATAATGGACTAGACTCAAGCAGAACTAAAAGGTCAGTATAGCAAGACCAGAAAAAATAATGAAAATGAATCATACCATTCACCCACGCAGTGATGTTGATAGAGTCTATTTACCAAGGGAAATAGGTAGGCATGGAATGTTGCAATTATAGCAGACAATTGATGAAGATAAAAGAATATTAGAAGAATACACAAAGGCAATGAAGAAGAAGCACTGAAGGTAATATACTATGAACATTTACTGAGTACTGGAGAGACCAAACTGATCTACAAGACCAAATGAAGAACAGACAAATGGCAACGCAAACACACACACACACAGAGAGAGAGAGAGAGAGAGAGAGAGAGAGAGAGAGAGAGAGAGAGAGAGAGAGAGAGAGAGAGAGAGAGAGAGAGAGAGAGAGAGAATAGCAGACAAAGCAGATAACAACAAGATTTGGCAACGGCTAAGAGCAGGAAAAGTGAAGAAAGAGTTAAAGGGACTAATTTTGGCTGCATAAGATCAAGTCTTAAAAACAAATGCATACAATGCCAGAATGGAGAATATAGCAACAGAGAGCATATGTCATCTTTGTAAAGAAGCTGCAGAAACAGTGGACCTCCTGCTATAAGAAAATTGCAGACTGATTGGAAGAAAAAGCATGACAAAGCAGCAACAATGAATGCATTGGATTATCTGCAAGAAATGCTATTTGCCTGCAAGCAAGAACTGGTGGGACCACAAAATAGAGAAATTAATTGAAAATGAAAAATAAAATAAAATAAAATAAAGTGCTGTGGGACTTGAGAATCCAAACAGATAAGCACCTGCCACATAATATCCAGGATTTAGCAATTGTTGATAAAAAAAGACAAACATGTTTGGATAGTGAACATTGCAATATCTGGGGCAGCAGAATAGAAAGGAAAGAACTGGAGAAAATCACAAAAATACAAAGACCTGTAAATAAAAATGGAACAACTATGGCAAAAGAAAAAGCATAGTAGCAATAGTGATGGGTTCCTTGGGTGCAATTCCCAAACATCTAGAGCACCCCTTGAATACAATCAGTATTGACAAAATTGCCATCGTACAATTGTAAAAGATAGCTTTACCTGGAACAGCTTACATCTTATCATGATATATTTAACACCAACAAACAATAACATCTACCTACCCTAGTCCTTTGGGAAGGAATCAATAGGTGGATAAACATGCCAAATTAATTCTGAACATCTGGTTGACTGTGTAACAAGCCATCATCATCACCATTATCATCTATAGGATTCTATGAAACATTTTTTAAAAAATCTTGTCCTAGACTATTGCATAGATAAATAAACACATTCTTCATTTCCTACTACTGTACAACCAGGGAAGCAGTGGTATTTCTAACTATGTGGAAAAGAAGCTGAAATGCAGTTTGAAGGTAAGTGAAGAAAATTCACTGCTTATCTCAGAAAAGAGGCATAAATAAGTTTACGAACAGCGATATAGAAAATCCCTAGGCAAGCAGCAAAAGAAGAAACATCTATATCACTTTGCCTTATTTTTCCCCAGAAATCTGCAGATAGAAAGCATGTGAGCACTTCCCTTATGCTCTCTGGTCAACTCAGAAATCTATTCTACCTTAGATTTTAATCTGCCCTGGAGAAAAAGAAGGCACTTCTAATGTTCACCTCTCTCTGAAGGTAAAAGTTACTTACCGCTGTTATACTGCGGTAAGTATTATATTGCTGGAACTCTGCAAACTTTTTGGCAACTCACAAGCAAGGCCAAATTAAGGTCCTTTGATGCCCCAAGTTGTTGTTGTTGTTGTTGGACAACGTTCCTCCAGGTCTTCCTGTCCTCTACCATCTTCTGGAGTCCATTTAAGTTCACGCCTACTGCTTCAGTGACTCCATCCAGCCACCTCATTCTCTGTCGTCCCCTTCTTCTATTGCCCTCAATCTTTCCCAGCATTAGGCCCTTCTCCAGTGAGTCCTTCCTTCTCATTAGGTGGCCAAAGTATTTGAGTTTCAACTTCAGGATCTGGCCTTCTAAAGAGCAATCGGGGTTGATCTCTTCTAGGACTGACTGATTTGAACGCCTTGCAGTCCAAGGGACTCGCAGGAGTCTTCTCCAGCACCATAGTTCAAAGGCCTCAATTGTTTGTCGCTCAGCCTTTCTTATGGTCCAACTTTCACATCCATACATTGCAACTGGGAAAACCATGGCCTTGACTATATGCACTTTTGTTGGCAGGGGATGCCCTAAGTACAGCCCAACTATTGTGTTCCTTGAGAGAAGTGAAACTCTCACACCGTAAGAAAGAAACAAAAATGATACCTGATGACATTTTCAGACCCAATCTTAAACTTTAGTCGCCCACAATGCCAAAGAAAGTTATTCTTTTTTAACAATACAGATTAATGTTGAACAGGGCAGAGAAAGGACAATTGCAAAGAATTCATCTAAAGTCAAGTGTGACAAAGAGAGTTAAGGACATAGTAACGAGGGGGGGGGACTCTGTGGTGCCTGTTTTCCCTTGGTACCCTAAGCACATGCTTATTGTTTAATCCATGGCTGTCTAAAAAGTGAACAAAATATTGCCTGAGCCAAAATATACATCCAAACACTTCTGCGAACCAATATTGGTACACGGCTTTCTCTAATGAGTCATGCATACACTTTTGCACACTGCCAGTACTCTGTAAAGATATTGGACTAATTACTTGATGACTTTGAGTCATTAATCTCCCTTACTCTTCCTGCCTAGCACAACTGTGGTAAAGAAAGCATTAAAGGAAGCCACCATTGCTTGTGACTGTTTTGATGGCCATAATCAAGAACCCTGGGCATTTTTGTTGTTCCTTTTCACTTAAACCAGAAAACACTGAATTTACTCCCAAACTTCCTCAATTTTGCGAAAGAAATACAATTTGTGCTGCTTGGCTGCAGCATACTTCTGCACCCTAGATAATTGGTAAAAAGAGGCTTCTGCAGAAGATCTCACTTGTTCTGCAAACAGATCTTTGCCATTTTGTTTATATTTTACTTTTCTTAACTGGAAACTATACCTAAATTCAATTAGGTTATTGGCATGAGGTTATTGGCATGAGGAAGGAAGGAAGGAAGGAAGGAAGGAAGGAAGGAAGGAAGGAAGGAAGGAAGGAAGGAAGGAAGGAAGGAAGGAAGGAAGGAAGGGAAGAAGGAATTTCTGTCCCCATGCTTCTGAAAAATTCCAAAACTATTATAGTTCTGAACAAAATGAACTTTTATGATTTATCAAATTGATTATAGGGAGACCAGACAATGACACAAAGAATGAAAGTAAAGAGGAATTAAAATGCAATATAGAGTATCTCCTCTTGTAACAGCATACTGAAAGGAAACAGTGTTTGTCTGAAGACAAGTAATAAACTCTGACATATTGCAAATGATGATTATGGTATCTGTGGAAGTGGCTTGTTCTGGAACCTGAGAACAGGTAGCAAAATATTATCTACAGACAATCCCCTTCCCACCATGCTCTGTGCATTCTTGCTGATCCAAACAAAATCTACATCAGGACGCACAGCCTCACCTTCTCAGCTGGTATGTTGCCCTGACATATCTCTGGAATGAAGTCCTGTTATCTCCAAATGTTAATAGGTAAGAGTGGAGAAATTATGAAAAATATGTAGTCAAGAATAATATTAACTTTAATCAATCAATTTAACTAAATTTAAATTAGATCAAGTTTGGGTCTGCCTGTTTTCTTTCTACTTGACCCCATCCATTTCTGGGGATGGTGCTTTCAAATACGTATTCAAAGGTCAAGGGCTGCATTAACTTCGAAAAATTATAATTGCATATACTAGCAAGTATATGAGGTTATTATCTGAGGTTATTCTTAATCAAACTGCTGGGCATATAAACCTCTGCAAAACAACAAGGAGGCTGTAAAGCAGAAGTTTGCATAAGTCCAATTACTGAACTGAATTGGCAGGTAGCTGGACTGAAGTCAATATTTTCTTACTTTTGACAATGTCAAAAGATTCTTAAAAATTTTAGTAATTTCATGGATGAAATTGGAGCCCTGGATGTTCATCTGTAAATCCTAACTTTAACTGAATACATTAGGTAAAGATTATTTTGTTTTCCATCACTTACCAGGATATAAAAGAAAGAGGGAAAAGGGAAAATATCAATATCTACCAAATTTCTACCATGTATGCTAACAATTATAGTCTAATTTTGGATATCGATCATCCCAATGTCTGAAACAGATACAAATGCATTACAAAATTTTGGGAGCATATAACATGAGAATGAGTGTCCTTTTCCATTTGCTTTTCTGCACATCATCAGATACTCTTCTACTTGCAGGTTTTCCCATTGTTGTGACTGTTTTCAGTAACAACAAACCCAGTTGTTAGGTACTGGGTTTGGCATTCAGTATGTCATCCGAGAATAACTCCAAGGACTGACCATGCTTTCATTAGTTCTACTAAATTTAGGCTGAAGAAATGCATCTGAAATGCACTGAAATTGAATCAGTGGTGAAAATGTGATGGTGTATATTTAAATACATGCACAGGTATAAACACACACATGCTTTTTATCATGGCTTAAAATTACAAACTGAATCCAGCTGAAAGCAATAAAAATAAAACTAGATAAATGCAGTTCAGAATGTTTTGTGCTGCTTGCAAACAATTTACTAGAAGCACTGTAAACACAATCTTTTATTTTATTCACCTGTTCAGAGGTGTCTGCTAGAGATAGTGGAAAAAAGTCATGCTGGCATCCTCAAAGGCCTACCCATTTCAGGATGAAGTACCATCGTGTCCATCATCTTCACATGTTCACCATATGTTTTGGACACCTTTGACATATATCTATATCCATAGATTAATCATACACTTCAAGAATAGATTAGGATCAGATAAATAGATAAAACTGGGAAAATTTACAACTTATACAACAGTTATTTAAGACACATTTTTGCATTTATGTGGAGTCAGGAAGGGCATCCACCCAGTAAACGCTCAGCTCCATCCAGTCACCCTGACTCTAGCTTGAATTAAAGGATTACAGGGTCATAAAAAGAAGGGGCTTTTGCATTTATGTGAAGTTTATTACTTAATCCAACAAAACATGGTTAGAAAACTGACCATTTTTTATGCTCCAAAACTGCTATGATCTATTTCATAGGTTAATTTGTATGACTATTTGGAACAAAAATTTATTGCCCTAAATATTTACAATTTTATACCAAACACAAAGGAAAACTGAATACTGAACAATGGGTTATAATCTGGCATAATTTAATGTACTGCACTATACTGGGTTAAATTTCTGGTTTGCAGTCTAATGATTTTATTGAAGAGTAAACAAGTAAGTTATTTAACAGTGAGTGAACAACATTATATCCCTATCATCCCTGGCAGTCTTCTGTAAATTTAGCATCTATGTTTGAACTTCACTCTCATTTTCCCTGTGAATCAGGGTCCTAAAAATTAAGTAAGAAATAGATCACAGCAATACAAATGTTTGAAGGGCAAATATCTGTATGTCACTTTATCAAATGCTAGCAAATGAGCATGAAATATGATGTATATATAAACCTTAATATCCTGACTGCTAGATATATATTTGAAAGCAAAAAAATAAACATTCTTAAAGATGTAAGGAAGAACAGCCATTGGAAAGCAAAAGAATAAGAAATGCTTGCATGAAAAAAATGCTAATTAGAAAAATGAGCATGCACATTTATGCAGATGTGTACATATGAACAAGTATTTGAGAGCAAATTTATTTCTAAAAGCTTAAGTATCTGGAATGTAGAAGACTCTGTCAAATTTGCTACCTTCACAGATTCATAATTCATGAATAACTGGATAAGTAGATAACTATTTCACAAGTAACTTTTTCATTCCTGCTGTGGCTACCAATTTAGGTCTACCTTATCAAAAACATGGACAGATACCAAGTGGTACCAGAGACTTAAGAGTTTTTTGAACCTCATTTTTTGATCATCTAATGCTTGTCTGAATATTTATCAGACCATGTCTGGTAGGTCTCATCAAATTAGTATTCTAAATTCCCTCTGTCAGGAATAAGCTCAATGGATGAAAGAACCAGACAAATAAAGAGGCACAGTCAACCAGAGATTTCAAGAATGTTGCTGATGCTGCCATTTTTTGCTTCTACTGTAGTACAGTATTTCTCAACTTCAGCAACTTCAAGATGTCTGGATTTCAATTTTCAGAATTGCCCAGCCAACATGAACTGAGATAATGTTAGGTACAATTTTGGTGCATGAGTGGGTTTTGTATATAAATGAATAGAACTGTTAAAGAATTGAAGTGAGGATGGGAACATGCTGAAAGCAGAAAATTGTAGGTATGAATAATAACCACCAAGCTGGGTCTGTGAAATAGCAGGCTAAGAAATGGGTAGGATATCAATCACAATAAAAGATGCCAATAAGGATTTTAGAATGTGAGCAGAGATGATCAAGAATAGGTTTTTCACAGAGATAGCCATTCTTGTACCAAAAGTCATTTTGGAAGACAATAACAGATATAGATATATAGAGAGATATATATTTATATATCTATATCTATATATATTCCTGATATAAAAGAAATAACTATGCAAATAAACATTTGGGGCTGCTCAATCTAAGAAAATCCTAATTATTCTCCTTTACCTAAGACTGATCATTTTAAAATGCATCACTATTTGTAAGAATATAGAATGAACAAAAATGCATTTCATACTAAGTAATTACTAAATAACATATCTATAACAACAACAATAATATGCTGAATGACAGATGTTTATTGGCTTGGCCAATATCCTTATCTATTGATCCTGCCTTGCAGACTTCATTGGTCTGCCATGCATGGGAAGATAATTATTTAAATACAATTATAATTTTACAATGCCTCAGAATTTTGGAAAAATATATCACAGTTGTATGTAACAATTGACTCTGCTAACCATTTTCTTTTCAAAGGTATGCATGGGTGTGCACATAAGCATTGTCCCCACCCCAAAAAAAATAAATACATAGAAAAAAAGGAGATCAGTCTACCTTAAATAATATAAATTTCTATGAAGCCATTTGTACACCCAGCTGTGTTATTTTTTGTTGTTGTTGATCTGGTACTGTACTTAGCAAAGTAAATGGTTTTAGAGACATTTGGCATAAATACAAACACACCCTCTTCATCTTCTCTGGATGAAGTCAGTGGATGTTATCACTGTCTAACCCCAAACATAAAATGAGATTGACTAGCTTTAATATCATTGACAAACCTAACATTCTGGGCTGCAGAACAACCCAAATCCATGTCTCTTCCCACTCCTTTTCAAAGCCCCTCTCAAACACTCATCACCAATCACCAATCACCAATCATCATCATCATCATCATCATCATCATCATCATCATCATCATCATCATCATCATCCCAAATCAACCCACTGAATGATAACTATAATCAACCACCCTTTTCCAGTGCAGATTGGTAGATAATTATTTTTTGACTTCCCGTTCTAGGGCTGAAAGAGAATGACTGTGTGCCAAAATCACCCGGCCAGCTGCCAGACCTAAGACAGATCTAGAAATTTAGTCTTCCTGCTCCTAATCCAGCCTCTTAGCCACCACAAATTACTCCACAGAGTATTTTTTAAAACACCTCTATCCCCTTAAATGCGGGTACTAATTCACTCTAATAGGGGATAGCAACCATTACAGTTGGAGATGTCTTTGGACATATCTTTGAATACATATCCCTCCACCCAGAATTCAGTCAGACTCATAGCATTTAAAAGGAAACAAAGATATTCACAATTTATAAACTAAAGTTTAAAAAAAATAGTTTCACTAATGTGGTTCCTCTTTGTTTTCAGAGAAATGCTAATATGTTTAACCTGCAATTGAACGAATTGTACTCATTTCTGGGCCCACTTAATTTGATTGGACTGTTTGTGAGTCATTGAATATAAGAAATACTCCTCTGGGAAGGGTCATTTCACACATTCTATTATCCACTCAAAGGATCATGCCTGGAAGTGATTTCCATGTCTAGGCCTGCTTGAAAATGAAATGTGTGCATCTATGTAGACCTATTAATTACTTCATTACCTACTCAAGCACTGCAAATGTACAGATGTGGCTGTGGAGCTTATGAGTCAGTAAGACATTACTGCAAGTTCTAATTTGAGAGCAAATTACACTGGACATTTTATGGAAAAAGGTTTGATTGAGAAGTAAAGGATAGGTCCCATAGCATTAAGGTTACCTTATTCCCCGAGTCTTCAATTATGCCTTGCAGAAAAAGCTGCATAAAATGTGTGTTTTGAGAGGAACACCTTATGCACCTGTTCTTGGAGAGCATGAAGCTTCTTAAAATAGATTAATATTCCCCCATTGGAAGGTAATTAGGGCATTAAAACACATTGGCCACTGAACCTGTTAAAGCCTTCTGACTACATTGGTAGCATAATAATCTTAAATGAACCAGCACATTGCATTTACATTAAAATCTACGTTAGAATCTAGGCAGATTACACAAATGAGAATCAAAGATGCTGCCCCTTGTACACTATTTAAAGCATCTAATGCTGCTATACTTTGCTAGCAAAAATCCATCCAGCGTCAAATCTAGAGAAGAAAATTCTCTATGATGTTTTTAACTTTATCAGGATATATAGTTACTGCATTCTAACCAAATGGACTGTGTTATTGCTCTCCTGAAATGTAACAAACATTCACAATTCTCTGTTCAGTTTTCAATATCACAATGAGTTTGTGTAGTGGTGTAACTGGCCCAGGAGAGGCGGAAAAAGTGGAATTCCTTAAAATATTTGCTTCATTCACTTTCCTCCCCAAAGTGAAGACTTGGTTTTTCTCCTATATTTTGCTGACCATATTTAGTTGAGCTTTATTTGCTTCTTCCCATTTTAATGCATATAAAGTGTTCGGGCTATGAAAGCAGATGATTATCTATGTTTTTAATTATTTTTGCAAGATGCTCCAAATGCATTTTAATTTAAAAAGTAGGACAAAAAATTATTTTCAGTACATTAAAAAAAAGGGGGGGAACTGCATCAAACTGAGCTTGGCTTCTGGGACTTCATGGAAACATCCGCGTTTTTTGTGCCACCAAGAAGTAGTTTATCAATAATACCATCTCACAGTATCACTTGATGGTCTCTCATTCAAATCCTAATCAGTTGAAATCTTGCTCATTTTTTTTTTACATCAGCCAAACTATCACTCAGTTGGACTCACTTATATAGCAATAGTTTTGTATGCCACTTCATAGTGCTTTACAGCCCTCTCTAAGCGGTTTACAGAGTCAGCAAACTGCCCCCATTGGTTCCTCATTTTACCAACCTCAGAAGGATGGAAGGATGAGTCAACCTTGAGCTGGTCAGGATCAAACTCCTGGCAGTGGGAATGCAAATGTTAGCCTGCAATACTGGATTCTAGCCACTGTGCCACCACGGCGCAGTGAAGCACACATTAGAAGCACATATTTATGCAACAAAGCACCATAAAGCCTTCTATAATGCAACATATAATGCAACCTGAGCAGCATCACAGAATAACACTACAGTTACTACAACAATGGACTTTTGATGTCTCCATTTTGCTAAACTCTGCATTCTGACTGGAATTGCAGGGCCACCTGTGTCCACAAATGAGCAACACAAGTCTGTCCCCTTTAAACCTGAAGGACTACCACCCACACCTAATGCACACCCTACAGGGACATCCTAGGCACATACTCATGATGTATTGACCCTACTCTATGTCATCTAGTAAGGAGAGGGGGTCATAATATAATAATTATGGTCAAATGGGGGGTGGGTGGACAAGAAGACCTCCAGACCTTCCAACTCTCTTATTCTGTATTCTGTATAATCTTCATAAAGCAGTAACAAGCTAAATATTATTAAATTGGGGGCTGAAGGCAGGATCCAGGAACTATAAAGACAGTCATTTGCCTGAAAATGGGGTTGGACACTAGAAGACCTCCAAGGTCCCTTCCAACTCTTTTATTCTCATTTGTTCTCTCTCTCTCTCTCTCTCTCTCTCTCTCTCTCTCTCTCTCTCTCTCTCTCTCTCTCTCTCTNAAAGAAATCCAAACGCAATAAAGCAATTAAAACAGCAGTAGTAGCTTGAAACTGAAGCAAGCCAGCCCGCGCTAGGAATGTTTTCAGCATAGTCTTTTTTAAGTATGCTACTTTTTGATGTAAACACTGGCCATTATTGTCAATCATGTGCCAATGCAGCAAGGAAATGGAAATCTAATATATAGGGCCATTTGTGCGGTGAAAATTAGCCACAGAATGGGTTGTTTCATGTAGGTAGCTGCCTGTCAAATTATGGACTGGAAGACTTTAATCTTTTAAAAGGACTGTTAGTGCTGGATTATTCTTGACTCCCAGTGATCACAAAATAGCTCTTAATCAAATCACATCCAATCGAATCAGTGTTTTCACTTTAAAATGAAGGCAAATGAATAAACGCCTCCAAAACCACAACTTGTTTATCAAAACGATAGTAACATTCCTTTTTATAACTTATGTGTTTTGACAACTAAGTTTGGAAATATTACTGATTAAACATTACCCTTATAATACCTTTTATAAATTGGTGTTTTGAATATGCCTATGAAATTCCCCAAGCTAAATAAGTTCAATGTTTATTTAAATTAAGACAGTTTTAAAAATTGTATTTCTCTCCATTAATCTGTTTTAAAGAGGAAAATTCTTTTATTTTGCTGACTTTAAATTTATATTTACAGTCCTTGCAAATATAGAATTATAGGATTGGAAGGGACTTGGAGGTCTTCTAGTCCAACCCCCTGCCCATAGCAGGAGATTCTATACAATTCTGGAATTTCTTTGGGCTTGGTATTATTAATATTATTCAGGTACACTCAGATTCCCCAAAATCATTCACCGTTACTTCCAGAGAACTTCCAAAGTTACAGCCTAACTGTGATTTTTAGTGTTTGAGAAATGAAGAAGAATTAAATATCCAGCCAGTAAATTATTCAGTTAAAATTAAATATTCTCTTGGCTTTTCTCCTTTTTTATCCTGTTCCCGCTCAAGAGTTTCATGCCTTTAAAGCTCTAGAAAAAAAATATCAGCAGCAGTCCTATTTTGACCATTTTTGTTAAATCACACAAGCAGTATTTCCCAAGCTATTTCATCTCCTTCTGAGACATTCAAGAATTGATCAGAACTCTTGTACAGACATCATTTAAACTATCAATTGCTTTGAATTAACTTCCTGATAAACAAATAGTGTCTATCTTTGCACGTGTGTGACTTAGCAGAAACAAATTGTTTAAGCATTGGGATATCTATTTCCTTCACAAAACTGGGTGTCTAAAATGACAAAGCCTGTATCCAATTACACCAGCATAATTATACTATCTTTCTTCTGAAATTATTCCAGATTTAGTCTTTTGTATGCATCGGATGCATTCATTGTAAGGCAATTTGTTCATTTGATAACAGTTTAACTACTGCCTTCATTCCACTGAATTCCCTCTAACATCCAATAAACTATTTGTTTCTAACTCCTACGGTATGAATGCATCTCTTTTTGTGATTTCTTACCTCCTGGTAGACTGATTGGCAGCTAAGGAGAAGGGAGGGAAAAGGTTTTCACTTGCAAACAGAATGACAATCTTTTTTATTCTAAACTCCCAGGGCACTTCTGTGGGAGGGGGTAAGAAGACCTTCAGGTGTTATAAATGTAATTTACCTTTCCACTGCTGGAACGAATAGAAACAGACCTTGCTATAAATAGAATCCGGGCCAGCTCTGCAGCATTATTGCTTAACTAGTTATTCTTCTGAGATTCCTATGAATCATAAAAAAATGACTGCAGGATAATATCAATACTGACTATATGAGAGGCACACTTGATTTCTTTTCCTCTTTTGAATTTTGAAAAGATGCACATATGTGTGTGTGCACGCACACACACACACAATATATATATAAGAATGATACATGCAGAAAGAAGCTTCAAAACCTCATTAACTACATACAATCTCAGAAACAAGATAATTAAAGGGATGAAAGAATGGAGACCGTAATCCTGAAATTATTCTCTTCAGATTGCCTTGAGAAGAAAGCCTGCATGCATTAATCCAACATTCTTCTTTCTATTTTCTTTTTCTACCAGAGAAAAAAATATAAACTATCACCGGATGCCAGCAAGCAAGTAGAACTGTCTTTCCTGTCATTGGCAGTAGCTAACTACTACAGGCAACTTGACATTCAGAAATATACCAGATCATCTTGAAAGGCAAAGAAGCGTATAGACATTCACAAAAGCTACACCATTTTATTTTATACTAATCTGTAAAGGAAGGAAGGAAGGAAGGAAGGAAGGAAGGAAGGAAGGAAGGAAGGAAGGAAGGAAGGAAGGAAGGAAGGAAGGAAGGAAGGAAGGAAGGAAGGAGAGGGAGGGAAGGAAGGACTCTCAGTTTTGTAGTGTAATCCTGTGAATTATTTATTAATTTCATTCTTGAATTCTGAACATTTGCCATACATTCTTCACCATATCAGAGGTGCAAAAATCCAATGGCTGTAAAGGTTCACAGAATTGTACTTACTTTTTGTTATTTATTCAACTATTACAGTCCTTGCAGATGTTTTCAACTCTAGTACATCAGACTGATTAATTACCAGAAACTATGCTTCATTTAGACATTGTTAATGAATAAAATATGATTGGCTGTGTTCACCTAAAATACTTTTTTTTGTTTTTTTTTACAAATCACATTAGTTGGCTCTGCACAACATAATCATCCCAAATGAAGAAACCATAATGTGACACAAAGCATGGACCCATTCATTACATCAAAGAAACAACCAAGTTCACAGTTCTGACTGCCAACAAAGAATTAAGCATTTTTCACAAAAATGTAGCATTAAAGAGAATCACCCTGCAGTCAAATAAAGAAAGTAGATGCACTGTTTTCTTCTATTTGAGCTATTGTAATCAGGATTACACAGAAACAAATAACAAGGGTTTTTTTTCTCCCTATCTATTGGTCACCTGGATATTTTTAGGCCAGATACAGTAGCTCAACTGTTGCCTTTCTTAAAAAAAAATATGTACTAGAACGTACATAAGACACCAAAATTACAAAATGAATTCAAACAACTTCATTCTCAAAGAGAATGTACCATTCTTCATGTGGATACCACTTTTCTCAATAGTTTGACATATTCTTGATTGTAGGTTAGTATAGATTGCAAATGTTTTAACAAAGCAGCACATTATTTATTTCCAAAATGAAAATAAGAATATTGATTCTACTGCCCATTTTTTTCTATGCTGTCCAATGAAAGTAAGTAGTTTTTTTAACATAACTCTGCAAGAAAAAAAAAACAAGAACACTGACATCGTGATGAAAGAACAGCTATTTCCATACAGTAAGTTTTTCCCCCTCCAATTAAAAATGGCATTGATTTAATAAAATATAATAAACCAACATCTTTAGATTTGATATGTGTTGCTCCTTGAGTAAAACATCTTTCATGTACAGGTTTCACTATTGTCCTCTAAGGAAATGGACATGGCATTAGCAGGACACTCCTATCTGTAAGTAGATGGTAGCATTTTGTGACTGATCTCACTGACCTTGGAAGTTAAGCTGAGTTGGACCTGGTTATTATATACATGGTATACTGCCAGGAAATTCTAGGGCTATGGAAGAAGTCAATGCCAAACCATTTAATACTGCTGCAGAGAAAACTGCATGGATGTGTTTTGTTAGGGGCAAGAATTGAGTTTGGCTATTGAGAGTTGTTTTCTTTTTATCCATAATGGCCTATATCTGGGACAAAAGGTAACTACTGTGTTGTAATAACAGTCCATGTTCACCTTGCAGACTACAAATATTAAGCACAATGCTTAATATTTCTAGATAAAGTTCTTGGGGAGAAACGGTAAGAGAGAAACTTTTAAGAAACATTAACAGCAATGGTCATTATTTTCAAAATGGTAGGAACAATCAGATAAGTGGAACCCTGGCCCATTTTAAGTAAGTGCAAGATGTATGTTGCACATTAAAAAGAAATAGGGCTTTCATTGCCTGGTTGCCTGGCCATTTTGAGGCTAGTAATTACTGCTGCACACATTTTAGAGATAAAGGCTGAATCATCCTCTAGCAGGTATAGAAGAAACATATAGAAAATTGCCATGTCTTAAGTCAGACCACTGGGCCATAACTTGACTGACTTCTGATGGCATCCTTCAGCAGTGAAACTGTAGAATGGAATGCAGATTTTTGACAGCCCTCAATTTTATCACAATAGAAACAGACCAGTATTCAAAGATGACTCAATCTGAGTCTTTAAAAGAATGTCTCTTCTATTTCTCCAAAGAAGAGAAAGAGAGGGAAGGAGTGGGGCTAAATTTTTCTTAGGTCTATATCCTCATACGGGTTTCTGAGAGCCACAAAAGTAATGGCAGTAACACCAGCCCAGCATGCTGCACTCAATGCAAGCCTGGAACACAATAAGTCAAAAATGAAAATGTGCCATAGGAATCCTTATCCCTATAGGAAAATCCAAGTAATCTTATAACCAATTTCAATCAAATACTGTATACCAGACATGTCAAACACAAGGCCCGGGGGCCGGATGCGGCCCGCAAAGTGGTTTCATGTAGCCCGCGAAGCCATCCTGGAAACAGTGAGGGAACGGCCCCCTCTGCCTTGGCCCTGGCCCAGGCCAGCCGAGAGCCAATGTACAATTTTGTGGTGGCCATCTTGGCACTTGCCCCAGTGGACCCTGCCTTGGCACTTGCCCTGGTCCCACCCCCTCAGATCTGTCCCACTCCTGCCCAGGCCTCCACAGGCACCCTTGACGCGAATGTAGAACTGACCACGCCCACCCAGTAGGCCACACCCACTCCATCCATGCCCACCCAGTAGGCTGTATCCACTCTGGCCACACCAACCCGACCCCCCAAGGGCAACCGCAATGCTGATCCGGCCCTCAGTGAAATTGAGTTTGACACCCCTGCTGTATACAATGAAAAATAAATGCTATTGAATTATACATGACATTCCACATATCATAAATAACAATCATAGGAAGAACTTAGATTGATTGCAGCAAAAACTACTGGGATCTGCATTCTGTAAATTAAGCCAAAAATAAACTATTTATAGTTTACATATATAAATTGAATTTTAACAACGACAATAATAATGTACCCAGGACAACCAATCAAATGCATTCAAATAAATGATGTCTGATGTACCATAAAGGAGGTACTAAAGAAATTGCCGTATTTAGAATCCCAACAAAGAAATATGGAGAAAGTAGCTATATATGACTATACAAAAGCATCTTAGATCAGGATCTAGTAATAACTCATCAAGAAATCCTACTTATGGAACGTGAATTCAAAAATGCTACCTGTGGGCTGATTTTAAACAGAGTTAAAACACATTCCGTAATAAAGGGTCATCTATGTTAACCAAACAGATGATTCCCTTCTTAATCTTTGCAATATGGTATAACAACACATGCCTAAAGTTTATTTCACAATGTGAAAACAAGAAAATAAAATCAGGGCTTTTTTTCTCATAGAACGCCCAGAACGGAGTTCCAGCCCCTTTTTTGGATGGAACCTTGTAGGGTAGGCAAGGTGGGTTGTATGACGTGTGTGAGTTCCGGCACCTTTTTTTTCTTTTCTTTTTTTAGAAAAAAAGCACTGGGTAAAATTATCCATTGGTTGCCACATTCAAAAAAGGAGAATATGGCAATCCAGTCTATATGTTTATATAATCAAACAACCATAATTTCTTTTCCGTTCTCTCAATTTTCATTGTCCTGATAGATTTATTTTCAGTTCCTTCTCAATGCATAGAATACATACACATTTTAGGGTGCCCACTTGCACCCTAAACGGCAAAAACTGACTGGGGAAATGAAAAAGGATATATACAGAGGAACCCAAATGATCATAAAAACCAAAACTTCACCAGGTTTAAACATTCTTTTAAAAAAATAGTATACTAATGAAATTTCACTTTTGTTCAGTGTTAGCTCAGCATCTTAGCTAACCCGTATAAAATCTAAATCGTCAACCAATTGAACTACTTGACAAAATCATCTCTCTTTTCAACCCAATCATTAATACAATGTAATATTATTGCATAGCACTAAAATACTTGCACTGATATTCTAAAAACACATCAAATACATTGCAATGAATGTAAAATTTAATTTTAAAAAGTCATCCTAAAATATGACTTCCTTAAGAATTCTTTTTTTCTAATTGCTTGCCATAATTGCAACAAAAAAGATGTTCCTTTTAGTCCATTAACATCTGCTTCTTCCAATTAAAATTTGTTGCTGCCATTGAATTATTATACACTCTGAATAATTGCTAACGTTTTTATATATCTACCTACCTACCTGCCTTCCAATTATCAAGAAAAGGTGGGGTAATGTGGAGAAAGATGAGAGAGATTTTCTAATTTAAGAACAGTAATATATTTTCAGAAATTCTCCAATTTTGGATATTCTTGACTTTTGGTAGATATTGCAAGAAGATAAATATGATATTGTATGGTAGCAAAAAAACAGTCTTATAGCACTTTTCCAATGAAAGCAGTTTATTAAAAGGCATAAGCTTTCATGAGTTGCAACTCATGAAATCTTATACCTCTTACTATTTATTAGAAAAGGACCTATCACATTCCTAGTTATTATCTTGGTTTTAATTTAAAATTGACATTTCCACCAATTCTCATACTCCTATAATATCCATGTCGTATACTTAGTCATGACAGTTTATGCTTGATTTTTAGAAGTGGCCATATTGCTTTTGCTCACCGAACATAACATAACAATCTATAAAATCAAGATGTATCAACCATGATTCAAACAAGGAATTTAAAAAACACACCAAACAAATCATATTAAACTTTAATGTCATCTGATCATATTTTAGCATGATGAGTCAGTTCTGGATGTTTGCATTTCTTAAGAGACAGCTCAAATAGCCCACTTTGTAATGTTAAATCAGGATTAGTCCAGCCTTGCCCAAATTGGACATCCTCCAGATGTGTGGACTCTCAGAATTCTCAGTGATCACCATCCTAGTTAAAGGACTTCTAGGAGTTGAAAATTAACCCATCTGGAAAATACCCAGATTAGGAAAAAATGGAGGTTGAACAAGGTTGTTTATGAACCTCTTCCTTCACAGGGAAAGTATTAGACTAAAATTTTCCCACTTCAGTTCTCTAATCTGAAAAAAATTGACTATCACTATCATCTGGTTCCAACGATGAATGGAACCTTTTCTACTCCTCTTCACTTCTCTCCATCCCCATTTTCTCCTTCTGCAGAAATCTCAGCTGTTTTGTTTTTATCCAACTTTGTTTCTAAATGATTCCAGGGAAACTAAGGAGAACTAAGGAGAAACTTCCTGACAGTTAGAACAATTAACCAATGGAACAACCTGCCTCCAGAAGTGGTGAATGCTCCAACACTGGAAGTTTTTAAGGAGAGACTTGATGGCCATTTGTCTGAAATGGTATAGGGTTTCCTGCCTGAGCAGGGGGTTGGACCAGATGACCTCCAAGGTCCCTTCCAACTTTATTATTATTATTATTATTCTTATTCTTATTCTTATTCTTATTCTTATTCTTATTCTTATTCTTATTCTTATTCTTATTCTTATTCTTATTCTTATTCTTATTCTTATTATTAACTTATCGGCCAAGAGGGGATGGAAATACTTCCAGTAAATATTTCTGATTGTGCCACAATATACAATTCGGGGGGGGGGGGGAGTTGTATCAGTGGAACACTTGCTTTGGCAGAAGTCTCACATCCTTCAATAGAAATTCAGTGAACAGGCATTCCAGAGATGTATATACTCTGAAAGATTTCCCTCTTTCCATATTTCTTACAATTCTTAGTCTATATATTTCACCTGAAGATATTAGGAAAGCACAAATCTTTTAAGGGGGGGAGGGAGGGGGTAATTTGATCAAATCATCCTTGAAACAATGCTGCAGAACAGCACTGTTAATTCCAAAAGGTCAGAATGAAGTAGCTGTCCTTTTGGTTTTTCGCTAGTAACAGTAGCTGCTATGCACACCGTTCATGATTGAATCAAGGTGGCTGATCAAATGAGATCAGCCACTCCTTGACACTACATGAAGGCAGAAAGAATGAGATCTGTAAAAAGATTTGCCTTAGTTGAAGCTGGTCGTGTGGTCTGCATTTGCTTAGAAATGCAGGTAGTTCTCGACCTACCACAGTTCATTTAGTGACCATTCAAAGTTACAACGGCACTGAAAAAAGCGACTTATGACCATTTCTCACCGTTACGACCTTTCCAGCTTCACCCTGATCATGCGATCAAAATTCAGAAGCTTGGCAAACTGGTTCATATCTGTGACCATTGCTGTGTCCCAAGGTCATGTGATCATGCAACTTCTGACAAGCAAAGTCAACGGAGAAGGCAGATTCACTTAACAACCGGGTTACTAATTTATCAACTGCAGTGATTCACTTCACAAGTCAAGAAAGGTTATAAAATGGGGGAAAGTTCATTTAACAAATGTCTCACTTAACGACAGAAATTTTGGGCTCCATTGTGGTCGTACGTCGAGGACTCCCTCTATCCACTTTGCACTCTTTCACAATGGATACTCCAATATACTTTTTTGCAATGCAAGATTGCAGCAGATTAATGTATAGGCAGCACACGTGGTATGCAGCAAGGAGAACCAGCATAAACTGCTCTATAAACTTATTATTAAGAGCCGATCTGATGTAGAATTTAAAGGCACCAGGCTAGAAACCAGAAGACCATAAATTCTAGCACTGCCTTAGGCACAAAGTCAGTTGAGACAATCACTTTTTCCTAGGAAGAAGGCAATGGCAAACACTTCTGAAAACATACAGGGATTAAGGTATTTCAGACAGTTATTGCCTATCAAGATTGACTTGAAGGCACAAAAATAAGCAAACAAGGCTGTTATTCCTTTTCTATTTTAAGCTAGTTCACATACACATTGGCTTCCAGGGTGCCAATGACAAAATGCATGTCAGAGTATCAAGATGCAGGTACATAATGAAAAGGCTTGTAGTAGGACTTCACAAACATGGGCCATCATTTTTCCCATTATCGTAGCTGGCTGCAGAGGCCTATAAGCATAACACAATGCTATGTATAGCATCTTCCTATGGATACCGATTTCAGGAAAGCTGAGGTCTAACACAAGCCTATTTATACAATGCATACAAATATTTCATATTTAATGGGCCATTAGTCTTGGAGGAAATCATTCACTTATTCCATTCCATGACATTTTCTGTGGTTTCTTTAATAAAAAGAAAATCCAGATTTTATTGCGATACACAACTTGCACTAACGATCCTGGCATGGAATTTTTTTGTAATACACTGGTTCTAATATGATGCTCCTAAAATGTGCCTTTTGCCACTGTTTCCAGTAATTTCCATTTTTTATGCAACTATTCATAACATATACTTGTTTGTATTCATTTTTTACAAATTATAAGCTCTTTCTGTATCCATTTGAGTCCTCCTCCTCCTCCTCTTTCTTCTTTTTCTTCCTTCTCTAAAGAATAGCAGACACCAAAAGTCTCTATAAACTGCTGTGCTTTAGAGACTTCAATATATTTGCTGCAAAATGTATTTCTAGTTACTTCCATTATGTTCTAATATAACCACCTAACACAATTTGAGACTTCTGTTTTGCTACTTACTATTTATTTGGTTAAGATTTCCCAAGCAATGATTTATTGTGATTTCCTTTCAGTAAGACCAGCATGAGTGCCTTTGACTGCCTCAATTTAGCTAAAGATTAAAAAAGTCTCTTAACAAATCTTTTACATATCAGCATTTGCATCATAGATGTGCTTTTTTTGTATGCTAAGATATCAAGCGCTCACTAAATTATGGCAAACCAAAAAGTTCTCTTATGATGAAATCAAGTTACAAACATAAATCATTGCAATTGGTCCTTTTCCCCTCCTCCCCACAGATCTTTCTCCCTCCCACAGGGAGAATTCTTGAATATAAGCCTTCCCTGATAAAGGTCCAGAAGACTGATCCCTCACCAAAAGGCAACAATTCCACAGATGCCACTGCATGAATTACAAATTATTTAAATATACCCACACTGATTTTGTAAACCTAAGAATGTACTGAGTATGCAATATTGAATACTGAGTATGCAATATTGAATAAAATAAATTAGCAAAATCAAATGTAACAAAAGATTACTTTCTCCAGAAAGCTATTGGGATATGTTTTCAGTGATAAATCAGATATGACAATGTCAACAATCAGCATCCCTAAATGCTGGCATCTCTCATCTCTACAATCAATAACTGACCTTCAGCACCCAATAAGAAATGAAACATATCCTTTATCAATTTTCCATCTTTTTTCAGTCATTCAACCAAAATAAAGCATGCATACTGTTTTGAGTTGTGATTTTTTTTTTCTAACAATCAGTGAGAACTCCAATGTCAGCAGTGAAAAACACTTGGGCTTTTTTCACATGGAATAAGAACATTTCAGTGTAACAATTGATGGATCTAACTAAGGTCCCATTCAAGCTAGCATTCTGCATCAGACAATCACTCAGGACATGCCTTTGAAATCTCAGAAGACCTTTTGCATTCTCAATCTGTTGGTCTTTAAGTAATCCTGCCAGATATATCAAGCATGCAACATGTGACAACCTGATTTTCCTTAATTTAATCCAGTTCCCCTTTGAAATGATAGCCATCACCACTCTAGAAGGCAACAACTTTCAGAGTTTAACCCATGCACTATGCACAGAATACTTCCTTTCATTAAATTTTGTTTCAGTGAATAAATCTGCAAAGGAAATAAAAAAACTTTCTGTTCGCATTTTTCACATCAAGTATAACATTAAACACTTTTATCAAATCACCCTTATGTCTTGCATTCTAAACCAAGAACACACAAAAGCTGTAGTTTTCTTCTCAAAATGTTGCTTCCAATAACTTTTCACATCTACAACCTGAAAAAAAAAGAAGAAACGGTATCTCCTTCATGACCTCTGACAAGCACAATATTCTGGTCAGGCTAGTTTCCCAGAATCATGTTTTAAATGTGTTGGCTCCAGAAATATATTTTTATGATAGATTGCTTGGTTCTGATTTGCAGTCAGGAAAAGAAAATAATACATTCTTTTAAAAAAGCTATATATTTTATGAACCTGATTTGTAAGAAAGGCATCAAGGCAACATGCCAGCTGGACAATTCTTATGGGAAAAAAATAATCCAAAGAAATGATCTTCTCTTTCAGAAGTCAAAAACTGTAAACAGTTAAAAAATGCACCTGAAATAACTTAACCAATTTATATAGGAAATTGTCAAGAAGAAATAAAATTGAAAGTGGAAACTGCATGATCACATGTAACTTCACAAGTATCCATTTAGAATGGCTTACAACACGCAGTGACAGGACTTTAATCCTTTTACAGCATTGGAAGTGGGGGTGGGGGGAGGAAGATAATTTTGTTCTGGATAACATGTCACTGGAAATAAATAACTGAACATCAGGTAAAGATTATTTCATTTCCTTCCATTTGAAATTGTTATCAAGTATTTATTTATAAAGTTGTTTTTTTTCTTAAAAAAAATATACATGTGCTGGAATACATAGAAGACATCCTGTCCCATCATACAGTTGATTCTGTATTTATGGATATGTTTGCCACTGCTTGGTGTTCAAAGAAGAAAGGATGGATACATCATAAATAGATTTGAACAGTCCACTGTATGGGCTTTCAAGATGCCAGGGCAACAGAGATCGCTTCAAAGGCAATTCTACTTGAATGATTTGAAATGGGCTTCAGCAACTGCCAACTGCTAAGCTGTTTCGCCAGTATCATTTAAACAAAATTAAATGTAACTCCTGCTCAAGTAATAATAATAACAATAATAAAATAGGTTCTGGGGAAGGACTCGATAGGTTGATACAAATGCCAAATCCAGTCTAAACATCTGGCTAATAAAATAAACCTAATAATAGTAATTGTTTTACACCTCCCTCATTTAATTAGCCCAATTATTGACCCTACTGCGAGACTCATAAAAGTAAGTATTAATGAACAGCCACAATTAAATAAATCTCATATAGCTTTCTTTTCATTTTCCCTGAATTATTATTATTATTGTTGTTATTTTTGGCCTTAAGATTGTCTATGAGGTTTGATCATTCTAATTGTTTTTTTCAAACACTTCTGGCATTGGCCAGGACTCTGACTGCTTCGCAAATCAGAGAATGCCACGCTATTCTACTGAGCCAATTGTAGACTCTGATAAATCTACATCCTTGTGTGAGGGCGAAAAACCCAACCAACTTAATATTTTGGCCAAGGAGGAATCTTTTGCTCACAAAATGTGGAAGTAGGTGTCATAGGTAAAGTCGTAGTCAGATGTTTCATATATGCCTCGGGACACAATTCTGTGGTCACTAGAAAGCTGAAATCTCTTTTAAGGATGAAGAACACCTAACCCTTAATAGAGATTTCATCCTCCTGGTCACCACAGATACTAGGAAGATGAAATTGTGCAGGACAGAAATCAGAATTTATCCATACTGTCATCTTTACTGGCCATTACACACATTATACAGCAACAACCACTTATGCGCCATCAGTTTTCTGCAGAACAAGGAACTGTCCTCCTTCCTAGCAGGTTGTCGAGTGTAGTTGTATGATATGCATGTCTAAACATTTCTTTTATCACATTTTAGTCTATGGCTAAGAAAACTCTTCCATTCACAAGGGACCTTTCAACTTTGAAGGAAATGCTACCATATGTGTGTGTGTGTGTGTGTGCATATAAAAATAGGAGCTACAATAAAATATTTCTTTTTTTCTTTTTGTATATATTTCAATAAGTTATTTTACTAACCAGTTATGGACCATATATCTCTGAACTCTTTATTGATTTGTCCACATCTATGGTGATTCTTTTGAGATCATAATATTGGTTTTTAATCAAAAGTCCAGAAACATACAACTACATCCTCTTTTTTGTTTGTTTTCTTAAAAAAAAAAAAAAGGAAGGGAAAGAACAAATGCATTTTTGTGTGCTAATCTTGCCCTCTCCCCCAAATACCAATCAGACCCATTCATGGCTAAAAGGGGGATTTGGTGCCCTGCATTTTTTTTTTTTCAACCAAGGGAGAATTCAATTGTCAGCAGTGCATATCCAACATAAAATAACAGGGTAAAATGACCTTTTTTGACATCCAGCGGAATGATACCCTTTTGTTTTACAGATGCCAATGCTTCTTTTTAGCAAAAACAACACACCATATAAAGGGATGAGAGAACAAAAACTGTGCCTATTTCACTTTGATCAATTGGTTCCTATTGGCTGTAAAAGAGAGAGAAATTGCAATCATGAACTATGAACACTCCTTTCAATACTTTCCCCCCCAAGCTGGAAATTCCTCTGCCAAGGCAATTTGCCTTCCAACAAATGAACCAAAGGCAGGTTGGGGAGGCAAAGGACACAGAGGGAAGCAGATCACCATTGTATTTCTTTGTGTGTGGTTATTAAATACAAATGCTTCTAGGAGAAAGGACGGGAGGAAAAGAGATCTCAGAACTGACTGAATGTGGTCTGTTTTTCCAATACTTCGAGGTAGTCTGGCTCGGCATTTAGCTTTGCTTTTAGCTCCAGATATTCGTTCCTGTTGGGCTCTACATAAACAGTGCTTGGGGGAGTGTAGAGCACTGTCTCCCGGAGCCTACTGTCCCCCGAGCCGGAATGCAAGTAGGGGTGAGGCGGGCGCCTAATGTCGTAGTTAGGGGAATAGGTGTAGGCAGTTGGAGGGAACTTAGGGTACTCAGGAAGGTTACTGCCCCCCAAGGTGGAAGAAGGGTGTTTGTCAGGCTCCAAAATGCCCCTGTAAAAATGATCAGCATCCTGAACAGGGGAAAGTAACTCGTCCCGAGGCTCAATGGTGCTGACACTGTATGTGGGGTTCCGGAGGGACTCCTCTTGTCCCCCAGGAGCTGCTGGAGGCGGCCCCAAAACTTGTGAGGGGGGAGGGGGTTGGGGCTGGAGGTGATGATTACTGTAGGTCACCTTGAGCTCATGGAGATCTTTGTAATCCTCACCCGCATTGCCCTCCCTGGACCTGTAGATGGGGTTCTTGCACATGTGGCCTAAAGGATGAGGGATGTACTCATAGACGTGTCCGGCAGGGGTTTTCACCTTAGGCAAAGCTGGACCACCCCCACCTCCTCCTCCTCCACGGTGAAGATGCTGCGGATGTTGCTGGTGATGGGTGTGGAGGTGAGAATGGGGAGTTCCCCCTCCTGTGTATACACTATACTGCATGTTGAAGGAGCTCACATCTGAGTTGTTGGTGCTGGCATGGTCACCTTGAACTTTCTTCCTACGTTTCATAACCAGCACAAAAAGACCTGCAGCCACAAACACAGACATGATGAAGACTAGCAGTAAGCTGAGAATCAGCACTGATAAAGGCACCGTGGAAGAAGAGGAAGAGGAGGAAGAAGAGCCACCAGAAGGTGATGCTGAACTGTCCTCTTCCATGGTGCTATTCAACTGCCCCAAATTAGAGAAGGAGGTGGTCCTTGCTGGTCCCTGCATGGATGATGGCGTGGGTGTGGAAACAACGATGTCAGAATAGTCTGGGCATAACAGCTCTGGTTTGATGTTCCTCATATAATTCTCAGCAAATTTCTTAGGGGATTCACAGATTACCTGGTCCACAAGGACTCCTGTGTTGAGTTGTTCAAGCCATAACTTCATGCCCACCACATCACATGTACAATCCCATGGATTCTCATGAAGATCTATCTGCAGCAAGGATTTCAGTTGGTCAAGCACCCCACTTACAGGAAGGTAGGAGAAATGATTGCTCCGCAGATTCAATCTATAGAGAGTTAAGCCAGAAAAAATTCCCACAGGTAAAGATCTCAGCAAGTTGTTGTTGAGAAACAAGAGCTGTAAATTGGGCACAGGATCAAATGTGCCTGTCTCAATCTCCCGGATGATGTTATATTGCAGGAAAAGGTACTGCAAGCTCTGAAGCCCATAAAAAAGCTCTGAATTCAATTTTTCAATCCGATTCCCATTCAGGTACAGCCTCCGCAAATTAGTTAAATCCCCAAAGGCCCGGTCCTGAATGACCGAGATACGGTTATTGCCCAGGTGCAGCAAATCTAGCCCTGTAGCATCCAGGAAATCTGACCTGCGCACCAGGGCAATGTAGTTCTCGGTCAGGTACATCTTCTTGGGATTATACGGTTTGGGTTGGAGCTCTGAGATGCTCTCAATCTTCCTTTCTTGGCAGTTGACATTGAGTCCCAAGTCAGATATCTGTAGGTTGCAAGTGCAAGCTGTAGGACACTCCAAAGGCACCGGGGATTTGGTCTGGTAAGCAATGCTAGGGCCATAATTGCTGTATCCCAGATCCTTGGAGGGCAATCGAGAGGTGGGACGCACCCTAGACTTGTTAGGCTGGCGTGTCCCTTTGGGTTTCAAGGGTGTTTTGTAAACAGCTGAAGAGGAAGTCGCCACAGAGTTTACAGAGGCTGGCGTGGTATGAAAATACCCTGTCGTACTTAGTGGAGTTTGTGGTCTCATCTCATAATCTGAGATGAGTCTCCGAGGGCAAAGCTCCTGCTTGGAAACCTCATCCAAATCTCTCCCATGTAACCGGAAAGGAGTTTCACACACTACGTCCCCCACCAAGGCTGAATAGGATATGCTGTCCAACCAATCCTTGAGAGAGATCAGTTCGCAGGAGCAATTCCATGGGTTCTCTTCCAGCTGCAACTCCACAACCTTATCCATGTGCTGCAGAAGGCCCAGGTATGGCAGCAGTTTCAGTCGGTTGCCCCTTAGGTCAAGATGAGTCAAGGGCACAAAGCGGAACAGGTTGTTGGGTAATGAAGAGAGGAGATTGTCATTCAGGATCAGCACCTGTAGCAGGTGGAGCTTGCTGAAAGAGTTGGGTTCAATGGCGCTGATGTAATTGTAATCAACTTGAAGATACTCCAAGCTCTCCAGGCCTACAAAAGTGTCATCTCTCAGTACCTCCAGTTTATTGTTGTTCAGGTGCAGCCTTCTTAAGCCCTTCAGACCATGGAAGGCTCCCGTTTCAATGTCTTGGATATCATTGCCCCCCAAGTGCAAAATTGAAGCCCCACTGTAATTCACAAATTGGTTGGGGTAGAGCCTATTGAGAAGATTCCCAGACAGCAGGAGATGATAGATGGAGAATCTGGGAGGACTAATCTCAGAGAGGCTAATGATGCCCCTGTTCTCACAGCTCACTGTTAAGAGGCCGTCTTTCTCCTCACAAGGGCATTTATTGTCACAGATCTCGCCATAATATTCGATGCTCTCTGCCCAGGCCAGGACAAGAGACGTTAAAGCAAAAGTGATGGTCTGCACCATCCAGATACGCATTTTTCTGTTGAGATCCTGCTCCTGAGTCACCGTAGAGCAGCAAGCATACATGTTATCTCCTGTAAGAGGCAAAAAGAGAACACAAATACCAGGCTGTCAAAAGAGTGAGCAGGAAAATCTAATCATGACACTGTTAGAAGTCAAAACACAGGTGGGAGAAGGAAATTAGACTGGCTTCTCTTGGCCAAGAGTTTTGATTTTAGAACTGTTAGACCAAGGGCTGCTAAATGAGATTTTCTCATTTCTAGATTTCCAAAGGAAAGACGCTGTCAGTGAAGCCCTTTCGCTTCCTAACCCTAGGAGTGCTTTCCTACATCGTTACTATTTTTTCCCCTCCCTGCCACACACACCCCCATGTACAATGTGTCCATAAATATACATAAAATGGCTGTCAGTTTAGTTACTCAGTTCTAATGAGAACAGAAGCACCATTTTACAAGCCTTTCATCCTCACCTATTATCCATGTCATTTTGCATAGTTTCCTGCTCCAGTTCAGAACCCTTCAGTCTGAACGGTTCTCTGCGAAGGGAAAGTCCCCATTTTTTTTGCTAAGACAAATCTCTCTCTCCCCCCCTCTTTCTCTCTCCCTCTCTCTACCCCCTCCCCATTTTGTTTTGTTTTTTAAATCATTTAAATGCCATCGCAAGCATCCCGCTGTAATATTTTCAGAGAATCTCACTCTTTTTCTCTCTGTAGGTGTATAGCTTTTTATAACAACAATACCGAAAGCCTGGAACAGAAGTAGCTTTTCAAACACCTGATATTCCTAATCAGTTTTGCTCTGCGAGTGCTTATATAAAACGCTCAGAGATTAAAAACTTAATTTAAAATTCATAAATAAAGGAAAATACCAGAGCTGGGATTCTTTAACTGAGTAATTCAATTTAAGATCTCCACCATCTCATTTAAAAAATAAAAAAAATAAAAATGACAGGGCTAGCCACTGGTGAAATACTTGTGAATTCTTATCAGAATCAAATTGTCTGAAAAAGCACCATCATCACCCACTTGCTTCTGCTTTGATCGGCTGGTAAGTAAGTTATTTTCACAAAGGCATTGGTTGAAAGGCAGTAATACTGCACAGATACACTCACAGAGGGGCACGCAGAGACCATATGCATGGTCACACAAGCGTCGTCCTTTAAATGATCATCCAGAACTTCACAAGCATGCTAGAACTGGGTCTATCCCTGTGGCCTCAAACATAACTAGTATCTGATTTCCTATAGTTTTGGAAATGCGCTATTCAAATGACCATGCAATGCTCTAAGTCACTTTGAGGGGACCCGATGGCCACCAAGAATTGGAAAGGTGGAGCTTCCTCAGTGGCTGTCCTTCTGAGAAGGCATTTCAGACAGATGGATGGAGTAATTCCACCCCAGTCCATCTCTTTGCACCCCCATTTTGACCCACTAACATAGCCAGTGTCACTGACTTGCATTCTAGCAAATAGGCATGCCCTATTCCCCCCCCCTTCCCAGTTTCTCTGCCTCCCAATGGCAAATACCTCTACTCTCTGAATGCAATGTTATAGGAATGGGTGAATAAATCACCATAAATCACCCCATCATAAATCATCTTCCTGTTTTCCATGCATTTGTGGCTGGATCGTGGGTTGACTGTTGTGATTTGTTAGATCAAGGCATTTGTAGATGGCATTTGCTCAGATCAAATCTCGTCTTAAGTCCTAGTCTCCCACGTCCCCCAGCTAAGGACTTGGAGATTTCTTCCCATGCCTTCCTTGGAGTAGCTAGACAGAAGAGCCATGTGGCTCTGATTATTGAGTTTACAGGCTGAGTTCAAGGATTTTGTAGCAGTAGGTCCAGGCAGGTTAAGGAAGAAGTATTTTGTTTTCCAAAGGTTTGGCCGAAAAGATACAGCTGACACTCTGCATCAAGCAAGGAGATAACGGGGAGGGGGTTGCAAAAAAAAAAAAAAAAAAAAGGAAAAAGAAAAAGAAGCAATCCTGCACTTCTAAGACAATTCCCAGCTCCACTACAGTCATTCATCCACGAAGTGACTAATTCCCTTGGTCCAAAGGAGAAATAAATCTCAAATAAATCAGCAGCCAAGCAGCCCTTCCCGATTTTTTTTTCCCCCTTGCAAATCTTCATTAAAAGGAGCAACTAGCCAAGAATGTAGATGCCCTCTCCCACTTGCCCAAACAGTTGCGAGGGTGGGAAATAAAAGTTAAAAATGTAGCATCCAGAAAGGGATGCTTACAGATTCGGCTGCAAAGGCTAGTGAAAAGAGGAGGAGGGGGAGGAGGGGGGGAGGAGGAGGGAGCTTGCTAACTGGAACTGGGGTATTGCATTCGCTCTCCTTCTATTTCTTGATCTCTCCGAAACGGGGAAGGGTCGTTCCTTTTCCTCGTCGCCCATCCTTTCCAATGCCCCCTCCCCACCCCGGAGGGAGGGAGGGTGGGTGGGAAGAATCGAATGCCTCCCCCCTCTGGATACCGCACTGAAGCAGCGGCGGTTCGGCTTGCAAGCGAAAGCTGCCTTCCCAGTTGCTCCAGCGCTGGCAGTTGGGAGCAACGATGGTCTTTGGTTGGGGGGGGGGAGAAATGGGGGTTGGAGGGGGAAGGGGAGCCAAGAGCAACCGGGAGACACGGATCAACGCTCCCCATCCCCCCCCCGCCCCGTTTCCTCCACCCCTTCGCTACTTACGGAGGCTGAAATCTCCAGGGCCCCAGCATTGTTGCAACCCCGAACGCTACGCCTGCTCGCTCGCTCGCCCGCTCGGTGTTGCAAACCGCCCAGGCAGAGGCGAAAAGGAAGGCGGTGGGGAATGCAGTCGCAAAAAAGCTGCCTCGCCAGCGAGGGACACATAGGCGCGCGCGGGTGCGCGCGCCCGCACTCACTCACACACACACACACACTCACACACGTACAGTCTTGCACACAGGCTGAGGCGCCCTCTTTCCAGGTCCTCCCCCCCCCGTCGCGCACACACATACACGCAGCGGCGGTGCCGGGGGGCTGCCTCCCGAAGCGCTTTTTCCCCCCCAATAGAGGAAAGTGGAAGGGATTGGGGGGAGGGGGGAGCGACAAGCTGGGGAGACTGGGAAGGGCGAGGCGGGGAGAAGGGAGGTGGATTGGAAAGGGGAGGAGAAACGGAGGGGGGGGGTTTGCAAAGAAAATTGCCGAGCGGTATCGGGAGGGGTGGTGTGGGTAAGGAAGGTGTGTGTGTGTGTGGAGTTGAATGACAAGCAGGGGAACGGCGAGCGATCAGGTCTGGGGAGGGTAAACGCTAAGCGAAGCTGACCCCTGGCGCAAGGGGGACACGGAGACCCGGTTGGGGGGGGGGGGGAAGGATTTGAGTTATTTTTTTATAATGGGTTCTGTTCTTCTTCCAAAGGCGTCAACAGCTGGAAGCTTAAGGTGCTCCGTTTGGGAAAGAGGTCCTGGAATCTATAAAGCAGGATAGATTTGGGTCAGAGTTGGCGGTGAGGTGGGAGAGATGGAGCTGGGGAAGGAGGGAAAGACGTGAGTGGGGCCTGAGAAATGGGGTCCCAGATTATATATATGGGGATATGGAGAAAAATCTATCTATCTATCTATCTATCTATCTATCTATCTATCTATCATCTATCTATCTATCTATCTATCTATCTATCTATCTATCTATCTATCTATCTATCTATCTATCTATCTATCTATCTATCTATCTATCTATCCATCCATCTATCCATCTCTCGCCATATCCTATAGTGGCACCCCATTTCCCTCCCTATATATTAGGGTGCTACGTGCCGACCGGTTCATACGGACTAGAGGGCCCCCCAAGGGACTGGGAGTGTATAAGCGGGTGTGCGTGTGAACTACAGGGGGCGTCGGGGACCGAGAGAAGGAAGGCGTGGGAAGGTCCAAGGAACCACTGCGGGGGTGAGCGAGTGGGCGCCCAAAGAGCGGAGAGACGGGATCCTGCGCGCG
>NW_015386963.1:324764-337485 GCF_001527695.2 Protobothrops mucrosquamatus
GGGACGCCGAGGGAAAGCCCTGCAACCTCGCCGGCCTTCGCTCCCCCGAGCCGGGCTTCTTCCCAGGCGCAGCGCCAGCCCTTCGGCATCTTCTTTTCGCCGGGAGAGGACCAAGAAGGCGGTCTCGAATTCCGAGCGGTTTCTGTCCCAGCCCAGAACTGCGGCGTCAACTTGACTTCGCTTCTGTCCTCTCCTTCGCTAGCGAAGGAAGCGAGGAGGAGGAGGAGGAGAAAGGGAAGGGCGCGCTCCGGAAAGTGAGGGTTTCCCCAAAAAAATAAAATAAAAATAAAATAAAATAAAGGTTATGGATGGGGGGGAGCGCTTTCTCCTCCTGAAGCTGGTGGCGGAGCTGCCACAGTCAAAGTGGTAGAGCTGAAGCGAAAAGTCATTGAGCAGCGGAGGGGAAGAACGGTGGCTTTGCCGGCCAATAGATGGCAGTGTTAGGCATCGAATGGACCTTCTTCGGGTGTCGACTTGAAGCCAGAAGCTCCCCCCCACCTTTAAACACACACACACACAAACACACAGACACACACATTTTTTTTTCTTTTTAAAAATGACGATGCTTGATAGCTATCAGTGTTGCTGCGTGCTTTTACAGCCAGAAGTATTTTAGTGCATGGGCTGAGTGGCGCTCGGATGCCAGGAGGCTATCCAGAGGACCTAACCCTTTGGGGGGTGGGGGGAAAGAAAAAGAAAACAAATCCTCCCCCCTTGCTCGGTTTGAGTGACCCTTATTCTTGGAGTGACCCTTATTCCTTGCTCGCCAGCTGGCAGGGAATGCAGGAAAGAATATGGAAGTTAATATGGAGCGCGATTGGCTCAAAGCTATGAACGAGGCTTTGGATGCGGAGGGCTGATTTTTTTTGAAATGCCTCTCTAAGCCACATTTTAAAATGTCAAAAATGTTCAAAGTTTCAGGTCGGCTTAAAAATATCCCTTCCCAGTAATGCTGATGTTGAATAGATTTAAATGTGGAATCTGGGTATATTATAAAAGGTAGGTGTGTGAAATTAATTGAGTGCCCTAGTTTTTAAGGACAGACAATGCATATGGTCTTCTGTTTAAATAGAAAGATGAAATTTCTCCTGATGCACAGGGGGGGGGGGCACCTGGCAGAAATGTAGGACATTTATGAGAAAATAAATGATTCCAGCTGTGGAGGCTGCTGCCTTCATGGGTTGTCATTGATTTTGGACATCTGGAATCCCTCTACGTTCTGCTTGGGGATCCTGTAAAATTTCAGTAGAAAGATCTGAATCTTTCCTAAGGAAACTGAAGAATGTGCAGAAGGATCATATTAAAATTTTGGTTCAGTTTCTTACAAATGGGTTCTGCTTTGCTGAACCTCCAGAGGTGATTAGGACATCCAGAATGGCTTTTGTAAATGATCAGGAATCTACAGACAAACTGTTGCAGCCTTCTTTGATCATGTACCATGGTAGCTGAGGAATGGTAGAAGGGCATCCATTCATCCTTCTAGGCCTGGCATCTCAAAACCATTGGAATGCCAATATTCATGGTGGGGTTTTATGCCTTCAATGCTTCTAGGTAGGGAAGCAGCCCATAATAGAACTGTGGGATAGTCTGTGGTGTTCTTAAAAGCTGGGAATGGAGTCTGTTACCTCAGAATCTTTTCTTGACAATGATGAGGCAATGAAAGACAAACCCTGTTTACGGAGCCTTGCAACTTAGAAAGCCACTAAACAGAGGACTTAAATAGGTAGATAACATGAAAGGACGGTGAATGTTTTCAGGTTAAAGCTGTCATCTGGAATACACTCTGTGCCTTCATGATAACCTCAGACCTCACAGACCTTCTGTGGTCTGAGGTGGGTGAGACAAGGAGACAAATAGACCTGCCAATGTGGTCATTACAAACCATGATAATTTGTTGTAAGGCAAATGATGAGTTAATTTATAACTTTTTCATCCAGTTAATTTTCCTTGATTTGCATATAGTTAATTTTCATATTTTTCCCTGTGTACACTTACACAAATTTCTCAGATTTCATTAATTAGGAAGGGTTTTCTCTTTTGCCTCTCCTCACACTCAGCAGTTTATTGCAGTCAGCTAAAATACCGACAATGGCAAGGAACAGAATAGTGTAGTTACAATATTTGTACTGCACCCAGCTCTTTCCCATTTATATATAATCATTTTCAAGCACCATTTGTTACAGAATGTTGAATTTGTCAATTGAATTCTCCATGAAGTGCTACTTTCATGTGTAACTTAGCCATTTGAGTTTACTCTTGGAACTGACCTAAGTTGTGCTATTTTGTTAAGAGAACAAGTGTCTCTATATTCCATCCTCCACTGGAAAGTCGCAGTTCAGGTACACCAATAATACTCCTCTCCTTTCTGTCACCTATATATTGTGTGCAGACAAGGATGTTTTCTTTTCAGTCTGTCTGATCTTATTTTATTCTTCTATATACAATGTTGCATTTTTATCTTAAGTGTATGTATTCATATGAAAATGTAAATTGTTTACTACTTTTTCAATAAAGACTTCATGGACAGATTTATGGAGATCTGTGATAAATCTGATGACTCCTGGATTCAGACATGGCATTAAACATATAATCCACTTGCTAGATGTTTTTCTTTTTAAAATATCCAATTGTGCCTATTTTATCTGGCCAATACTCTCTTTTACAGCATCATGTTGCTCTACCAAATACTTAGATTATTTGTTATCTTCAAAATTCTGAGAGTTTTTCCACCAGTATATCAGACTATGACATGTTATGTGAATTTCTAACTCATGTTAGATTCCAAAAGTAGGAATCTGTAACCCATGTTTTCTTTATCACCCTGTGTACAATTTAATGTGCAGTTACTCTGCAAATGTTCATATTATTTTAAAATATCATTTATTTTAAATGCTGACAGCTATGCTTCTCTGGAAAATAATGAATAATAATAGATCATGTAGCATATGGCATGTCATATATATTACTTTTAATTTCATCATTGGTTTGTATACTAAACAGTTCTAGATCCATGTTAGTGTTTCAATGTTTTATGGCCAAATAAATTGATTAATCAACTAAGC
This sequence comes from Protobothrops mucrosquamatus, assembly GCF_001527695.2. Taxonomy (NCBI): domain Eukaryota; kingdom Metazoa; phylum Chordata; class Lepidosauria; order Squamata; family Viperidae; genus Protobothrops; species Protobothrops mucrosquamatus. The sequence goes on from NW_015386963.1 coordinate 327,827, forward strand.
ATTTAGGCTACAACTCTAATATATTACAAGTAAAGCTTCCCTTGAGTCACGTGTAACTCCTATTAAATATGTGGATAAAAAGAAAGGGTAAAAGAGTCCCTGTGGATTTTACTCCGCTAGTTGTTGTTGCTAGGTGGTGCTCTTCTCCATCTCAAGGCCATTGAGCGAGTGCCATCGGAAGACATTTCCGTGGTCATTTGGCCAGCATGACATCACAGAGCACTGTTATCTTTCCACTGAAGTGATACCTATTTATCTACTTGCATTGGCATGCTTTTGAACTACCAGGTAGGCAGGAGCTGGAGCAGATAACAGGAGCTCACCCCATTGCATGCACTTGGGTCTTGAACCTGGGCTGATGACTTTCCCTAACATCTTAACTACTGAGCCACTGGACCACCCCAAATATATGGATGTCCATCTACATATCTGTTTGACGACAATGCATAAAATATTTTCAAAATAATTTCCCAGCTTTCCAGTCCAGTTTATGATGGTCATTAGCTTTCTTCAACATCAACCAAAAATTGTTGAGTACTTGCCTTAATATCCTGGTAGTAAACCCAACTGAACATAATGGGCCTAGCTTCTGAGTAAAAATACATATGATTACATACTGCAACCTTGGAGATTGATGCAATGACAAATGTCACAGGCAGGTTACCCTCACATTAACTAGTGAAGATGAAGAAATTATTCCCAGATTTATCAAAAAAAATATTATTTTCTTTTAATACAATTTCAGCCAGAAGATGGGAGTTTGAAAAATATGGTTACAAAAGCGTAATTAAAATGTTAATGTATTAATTACATTAGAATAGCATTTGGAAGGTTTTTTAAAATAAGTTCATAGTTATTGATGGTCAAATTATAACATCAGAAAACAATTGAATCTTCCATGATCTTGTAACACAATTATTATGCAAAAACAGAGTTGTTTTTATTTACAATAATTCTAGAAAGCATGTATACACATGTAAAATAGTGGAGTGTCCTGTGGGTTTAAATATTTTGACAAGTTGCAAAACAGATGCAATACATAAAAATAAATGCTTATTTTTAAACCAGTTAGTGTGAAATGATGTGAATATGGATCATTTGAAGCTGGTTGCTTGTCAAAGAATGGCTAAACTATAGTAAACTATAGTATAGTAAAAAAGGTAGATGGGATAATCAATCTTTTCCCTATAAATAGAACATACAAATATTATTTATTTATTTACTAGCTTTATTATTTTTGCAAATAAGTTGGCAAAGATACCCAACACACCTTCCCCTTCTTATTTTCCCCCAACAACCTTACGAGGTGAGTTGGACTATATATATAGCGGCGACCCCCAGGAAAGATGGCAGATCTGCAGCGCACCCAGAGTACAACTTGGGGATTGACGCGCAGAACCGCCTCATACTGAGGGGGAAAGGAGATCAGGGGCAGGAACAATTGGACAGATCCCTGCAGGACTGGGGCGACAGAGCTGCAGGTGAGACAGTGAAGACCTCTATGGGAGTAGGCGACGGATTAGCGGTGCACCACAGCTGCGGGCTGAGGATTGACGTGCAGAAGTGGCTTGGAACGAGAGGGGGAGGCAGGAAGCAGAAACGCTTGGACAGCTATCCCTTGCAGGATTGTGAGGGGACTACAGGCGAGACGGCGATGGCCTCCGGAGAGGATGGTGACCTGACAGTGCGCCCGAGTTGCAATTTGAGAACCAACATCCAAGATCGCTCCAAAATGGGAAAGGAGCGAGGTAAGGAGCAGAAGCGGTTGAACAACCACACTCCGGGCACTTGCATGCGTGCCAGAAGAGCAATTAAAGACTGGAGGACAACCCTCGAGCCCACAGGCAGGTTGACAAACACAGAGCAGCTCAATGTATTACGGCTGATTGAAAGGAACGGGCCGATGACGCGCTCGAGAAGTCGGGCGCAGAGGCAAGCAGCTATATAAGCGAGCTCCCAGATCTCCTTTTATCCTTACTCTGGCGACGTCGGCAGTTTGGCCGATGAAAGCTAAGTGACTTTTTATTGGCAGGCTTGTTTGTATTAAACAGCCCTGTTTATTCTTATTCTGGTGTTAGTTTTTCTTTGCCATTGTGTTAAATGAGAGAAATATATATATATGTATCTCTTACAACCATGCAAGAAACACTTGCACTATATCAAATTCTGTATGCATAGAATGTAATTTCTTAGCCAGAGTGCATAAGTGGTTTTAATTGCCTTCTTGAGGGTTTTTTTTAATTTATTCCCCAAAATAGCCTATATGCTTGGAGGTTTATCATCCACATGCTGCCCCTTTTTATATTTTTGAGAACAGTCTATGCCAATTTAGTGTTGTCATTCTTTTAAGAGCAATGGCATACATAAGAAACCATAATGACATCAGTATGTCAGTTTAATAATGCAATTAACATAATGTAGTCATTTGCATGATGATATCCTGGCTCATGCGATTCATTTATCTCTTTCTTGTAGACACCATGACTTAGGGAGAGAAGTAATAGCATATTGTGGTGTTTTTATAGCAAGAACATATATGTTTACAATGTGTAGCCTTGCTTAACCTGTAAGTTGTTATAAGGTATAGGAAAACAGTCATTACAGCTACCTATCATACAGTACTTATTTTTTTTTAGCAATTCTGCATTAACAACTATGAATGGTTTTAACTAAGATTCATCTGACTGAGCATTTTCCACGTTTTATTCCAAGCAATTATTATTGCATGGAAACACAAAATGCTATAATGGATGATAGGATTTCTTATTTGAGTTACCTTCTTGATGACAACTTTCTGAACGATATCGTCGTTCTCATGCCCAAGTGAAATAAGATTAAGTGGCAACTTGTACTTACAGAGGAACCTCTAGCCTTAGTAATAATGGAAACAATTATTAGACATCAAGTATTCCAGATTAAAGTCAGAACCTGCTCCTTGTCAAATCTCTAGGTAGGCCTAATATACATCTTAATGCCTTAGGGATAATTTTGAAAAATGTGCACAGGTCAAAACAAAACCTGCATGCTGATCACATATAACAAAATGGAACATGGAATCATAGGACGGGAATGGATCTTGGCAGCCTTCTAGTCCAACCTTTGACCCAAGGTAGAAGCCCTCATACCATCTCAGAAAATGGTTCAATCTTTTCTTGAAAACCTCCGGTGATGGAGCACCCACAACTCTAGGAAGGAAACTATTCTAATGCTCCATAGCTTTCAGGAATTTCCTTCTTATTTTCTGGTTGAATCTCCTCCTGATAAGCTCTCACCCATTACTTCTTGCCCTACCCTCAGGCGTTATGAAAAATAAATCAATGCCCTCTTCCTTGTGGCAGCCATTCAGGTGTTGGAAGATTGCTATCATGTCTCCCTGCAGTCTTCTCTTCATTAAGCTAAACTTTCCTACTTCCTTTAGCTATTTTTCATAGGATTTAGCCTCCAAACCCTTTATAATCTTTGTTCTTCTTCTCTGCAACACTCTTTCTAGAGACTCATCATCTTTTTTGTATTGTAGTAACCAGAACTGGATGCTCTATTGCAAATGATGCCTCACCAATGCGGTATTGAGTGGTGCTACCATTTCCGTGATATTGATGCTATCCCACTGTTGATGCAACCCAGGACCATGTTGGCTTTTTGGGGAGCACTAGCACACTGACTCATACTTAAGCAATGGTTCATAAGGACACCTAAGTCCCTCTCATAGGCACTACTGATGCAGGCTATTTACTGTTGTAAACAGACAAGCACCTGTCACGTAACCCCAGTCTTAGCAATAATTGATAAGAAAGAAAGAAAAGTCTGAATAGTGAACACTGCACTACTTGGAGCAGCATTTTCTTCATCATTGTAGTTTTTTTTTATGATGAGAAACCAAACATTAATTCATTCAAGAGGCCACTGCATAGGTCAGTGGTGGCGAACCTATGGCACGGGTGCCAGAGGCGGCACTCAGAGTCCTCTCTGTGGGCACGTGCGCCGTTGCCCCAGTCCTAGGCCTTCAGCTGGGTTTTATAAAACCTTTTCGCTTTAGGCCTCCGCCGCCCTGTATCAAAAAAAAAAGGTTCAATCAATCAGTCAATTTCAACTTCTCATGGGGAAAAAAAAAGATCTTGCATAGTTGGAATTGATTGATTGAACTTTTTAGTGCCACCCAGTCTGGCATTACCACCGCAGCCAAGCCCAGCCAATGGGCCACACCCACCCGGCACCCGACGATGCATAAGTGGGTTTTGGGTTGCAGTTTTGGCACTCGGTCTCTAAAAGGTTCCCCATCACTGGCATAGGTCATACTCCTTAGTAAAATTGTGGAGGGCATAAGAATAGGAAGACAATCCTATGAGATAGGATATAAAGGGATTTATGGCTAATGGGGAATCATCTGCTCAGCAATCCCAGAACTATATTTGCAGCCATTTTCTTGTTACAGCATCTGAATTTGTATCAGTTTCCCAACTCCATTAAGAACCACAACAGATGTCAGTTTCATTTCTCTGGTAATCTTATATGGGGAAGAGGGCAATGGGTTAAAGTAGAATGATTGAAGCTACTACTTCATTCCTAGCTCAAGATCCTTTCTGAGACTGGTTCCTAATTTCTGTGCACCAAAGCTCTATATTTTGGATGTAGGTCCTATGTCTGTATTGCTCTGTAGGCAGAATTCTTACAATCTTTCCAATGTCTGCAGACTGATAGATATATAGAGTTCAGCGATTGGGACAGGCTATAGCAACTCTATTCTTCTATGTTTTGAGTGACCACATAAAGAACATAAAAATGACTTTGAGGACTGATTTAGTAGAAAACTCACTTTAAAAAAAAGAAAAAAATATTTTAATTTACACATACTCTCAAGAGAAGCTGACATCTTGGGAACACCAGCCCAGTTTCTGGACTCCAAATGACATAAAATCTTTCTTAGGAGAAAAAAAAATGCTGACAGGCTATAGCCCTCAGGCTGTCTTAAGAGACTAGAATACTAAAATGCAAGGAAGAACTATGAATCAAAGTGAACACTAATGATAATCAACTTTCTGGAAAAAGAAGAAGACACTTAAACATATGGAAATAGATGCTGTTCACACTTTGTCAAATTTAGACTGATATAAGTAGTCTATCCAGGAATTGGCCAGAACTACTGCCTACTTAGGTAGGATTGCTACTGATGACATGTTCTAGAGCATGAGAGTCAATCTCGATCGCGTCATGTGACGTATCATGATGTATCATGACGTTTTTTAACTTTGCGAAGCCAGGGTGGGTGTGGCCTGCATATAACATATCTGGCCCTCAGGCTGCCATTTTGACACCCCTGTTCTAGAGGATTCTAGCCATCCTTGTAGTGATGTCATGGTAATGAAGGCAAGCTTCATACTTTCTAAACAAAAGCTAGGTGACAGCAAAATACTAGAGGCGAAGTAACAATAGCTTCCAATGTAGAGCTCCATTATGGTTCTTTATGTGAACGTATGTGTGCATTATATGTACAAACAAGCAAATAAATACAGTTGTTTTAAATATAAATTTAAATTACCACCGTGTTTTCAATTTCCACTCTTGTACCAGAATGCTAGGAGGCTGGAACATAAAATACAAGTTTCACAAACTATGCCACTGAAATTGTTAAGAATTAGTTCAGTTTTTAATATTATGGTGGCTTTATATGTGAAGATTTGTATTTCTATAATTAATCTTATACTTAGAGGTGAAATTGGGGCTGAGGAGAGATGTTTCCAGACAGATGTTCAACAGACATAACTTGCCCAATCATTTTTGGCATTGGCCCTGATGTATCTTTTCCAGAATGGAACTTGATGTACATTAATGTCCATTCAGAATGTCAAACAAGCGAAGCAGTTCATTTAGTAGTTTTGTATGAAACCTTTCAACATCTGTTATTTAAATTTATGTGACTGCAGTATCTTCCTTGCTACCATATGAATTATGGAAAGGTCAGACATTTTCATATTAAAATTCATCAATTTGTACTATGGATTGTGATTTTTTTTCATGGTCAATGGTAAGTGCATAATTGCAAAGGCAAATTTCTCCCAAAAAGTAGCACCTGTCATGGTACATGGAGCAGTAAAGATATTGTAAGTTTATAATCTATTAATAGACTAAACACCTGACACATTGGACCATCAGTAGTTAATTTGCCATATTCCTTGAATATTGTTTCACTTTTCTCTTCTTCATTTATATGTGTATTTCTTTAGTACACAAGAAATCAAAATCACCAGTACATTCACTTTTGTTGAATTGTGGTGAGTGTGTGAGAAAGAAAGAGAGAGAGATCTCAGATCACAAGTAGTTTTGAAGTGATACCTTTTCTGTGTGTCTCTGTGTGTGAGTGCGTGTGAGAGAAAGAGACAGGGAGGAAGGAAGAGAGAGAGAGAGAGCTCAGAGCACAAGTCGTTGTGAAAAGATACATTTTCTGTCTGTCTGTCTGTCTGTCTGTCTGTCTGTCTGTCTCTCTCTCTCTCTNGAGAGAGAGAGAGAGAGAGAGAGAGAGAGAGAGAGAGAGAGAGAGAGAGAGAGAGAGAGAGCTCAAATCACAAGTAGTTTTGAAATGCTATGTTTTATGTTTGGGCATATCTTGTAAATTATTATGATTGCAAAAGTTTGTACCAAATCTTCAACTAAATTCTATCATTTGAAATTAATCAGCTTCAGGAGAAAAACTGAGTGTACCATACATACTGAAATAGGCTTCTGATAATCACAATTGTATCCAGGTAACCCAAACATATATTAATTTATCGATGATACATTTTACTGATGTTTGGGATACCATGAAAATATACCATGAGAAACTTGAACAAGATCAACCATGTTGTGCTATGAGTTCTTTGATTCTTTAATCCATTAAGAAAGACATCTCAGTACTATCTTGTGTTTTTGTTGATTGTTCTTTGCTTTATTCCAAAAACGTTAATTGGATAAAGATAAAAAGTAAAAAAAAACAAAAAAAGTTTCTCCTGAAAAAAAAGAAGATGGGAACTAGGTTTTGAAGTTACTGCATCTATATAAATAAAAATGTAAATGTTCGTTTGTTCAAAATCTTAAATCTCTGAAAGTTCTTCACCGATTGCTTTGAAATTTTGACACAATATTGCATTTGAATATGTGCATGTTTTTATATACCTATATTATATAGATGTCACACCTGTGACAGGTAAAACATGTTTTTTAAAAGAAACAGCGCCATCTGTTGGACATAAAAGCAGCACGCTAACCAGACTGAGCCACAGCAACGTGTGGCCGGGTACAGCTAGTTTCAAATAAATCTCAAACTGCACCAAATTTAGCCTCCTGTTTCTTTATACCTCAGCCTAGTGAAGTATACACTTTTTGTGAAAGTAAAATAAAGACATTTGATCTTATAAATAATAGAATGATCAGAAAATAAATAGAATATGTTGTATATTATATATACATACAAACACATATACATATATGTACATACATACACATACACACACACACACACAAATACAATGTCTATACCTCCATAATGTAAAAAACAACAACAAAGGAAAATGGGAAAACCATGAGAATAATCACACTGCTAAAAGAAATGATGATTTCCCCAGTTAAACAATTGGTTATCCTTTAATATAAGGCTAGAATTATATAATAAAATCATTAGGTATTCCCTAATTGTAGTTTTGAGCAAAAGGGTAAGCAGCTGTTTCCTATTTATCCACATTCATAGTTCTATATAAAGATGTCATATTTTTCCTAAGCCATCTGTTTTCTAATTTTTGTACTCTAGTTATTTTGTTAGCTTTCTCATTTGGGTAATTAATACATGCACCATCCATGCACACCCAAAGAACACAAATACAGTGGTTAGTAATGTCAGATTAGGGTGTAGATGGTATAGCTATTATGGGAAGAAGGATAAATTCTGCATTACGTTACATTCTTTTCTCAATATTATTAGTCTTTTAATTGTAGGTGTACTTTGAATTTATGTTTTCTAATGCATCATGATTCCTATATGCCATAACTAGCTGCTAACAAATAATTCAGTCATTGCCTATGGGCAAAGTCAGCCTGTGAATCCATTATAACACCAACTGATCTCTGTATTCTATAACAACTATGACTTATCTGACACAAACCTACTGCATACACTCCAACTCAGAAGTACAGTATGTTTTACTTCTAGTGAATCTTCTTCCTCTGTTTCTGAACAAATTACAATACAAATGTTATCCTTAGGAAGCACTCTTTTATCTTGCAAAGGCACATTTATTAATATTTACATATTTGATGACCATTGGAATGCCAACAATGGCAACAATAGGACAGGCAAATACCAACTTATTTAGAGCTATTTGGGTGTTTTTGTTTTTGTTTTCCATCTGGTAATTTACATTTTAATCTGAAATTTAAACTGAATTGCTTTTAACTTTCTATATTTTTTAAAGGTATTCATATCTGTTTATTACTGTACCATATTACTTGTTTGTGGATTTATTACTGGGTTGGTTTTTTGTTTTTTTTTTGGGTGTGGATTTTATTCTTGCTACTTAGCCTAAGCATTTGTTATTTTTTTTAAAAAAACTATTCATGGAAAAAAATAAGCAACATTTCTCTGAGATTTGCTGAGAAGCAATGGTCTTGAAGTAGTAAAATATACAGAAATACTATGAGAACATAAAAGCATTTCACCATGCATGCCATTTCAGGGAGTGTACCAAGTAGTGATGATGATGATGATGATGATGATGATGATAATGGTGATGATGATGATAATAATAATAATAATAATAATAATAATAATAATAATAAAACAACAACAACAACAACAACAATAATAATAATAATAATAATAATAATAATAATAATAATAATAATAATAATAATAATAATAATAATAATAATAAATAAAATAAAAATAAAAATTGGTCAGCACCAGGTGAAGATGAACTGCATGGGTTTTGGTTGAAACATCTAACATATACCCACTCATTGCCAAGCAGTTCAACAATATACTACAAAGAGGAGAAATTGAAGTGGGAAAACCTACCTAATAATGAAAAATCCAGCAAAAGGGGCAACACCAGGCAACTACAGGCCAATTACCTGCTTACCAACAATTTTCAAATTGCTAACTGGTGTGGTAGCTGATGCAGTACAATGGCATCTAGTTGAAAACAATCTCTTTCCACCCGAGAAGAAAGGAAACCACCCCAATAGCAGAGGAACAAAAGATCAACTCCTAATAGACAAAATGATCTTGGAAAACTGCAAGAAAAGGAAGACTGTTGCGTTGACTGTTGGATCAGGGTTCAGGCTTCAACTCTTAGAGCCCCGTAACAGGGGTGAGGATTTTAGAGGGACCCTTGCAAGGGTGATCACCTTGAATAGGGAAAGATTTTTCCCTTTGCCACCGACCCAGTGTGCCGGAACGTTCCAACGGTCACAGTAGGGAAATGCGATGGCATATGAACAGAGTCCTAGGACAAACTGAGGCACCAACACGAGTCTATTCAAGGTGAGAGAGCACAAGTGCTGGGGTGGATGGTACTGCCCATCTGACCAGCTTTGCGAAGCTCTCCTTTATTTGGTAGTTTCATCAGGGCGGGGGAAGTATACATGAGGGAACAACATATGGGAAAACATAGCACACAACTGCTAATGAA
>NW_015386963.1:339182-352754 GCF_001527695.2 Protobothrops mucrosquamatus
AAATGAAGCAGGCTGAGAAATGTTATCACTAAAGCCAGGATCAAACAGAGGAATGTAACAACAGGCTGTAAACTTTGCATCTGGGGGGGAGGCGGAATACAGGCTTTACAGCATCTATCAGGAAGGCAAGGTTTTGAATCAAATAGCTGTTTTGTAATTTTTGATATAAGAATCTTTTGGGAGTCTGGGATAATTACAGAAGACCAACCTGAATGTGGCATGGATTGGCTACAAAAAGGCATTTGACTCTCTGCCACATAACTGGATAAACAAGTGTCTAGAAATAACAGGAGTCAGTAGAAACATCAGAAAATTTGTGCAAAAATCAATGGCACAATGGAAGACACAGTTGCAGGTCAATGGTGAGAGACTGGGAGAGGTTAATATCAAGAGAGGAATATTTCAAGGAGATTCATTATCACCACTACTATTTGCTATTGCACTGTTTCCTCTGTCAACAATACTGAATAATTCAGGACATGGCTATCAAACATCAAAAACATCTGCCAGACTATCCCACCTCCTTTACATGGATGATCTGAAGCTGTATGGAAAAACATCATCTGAAATAGAATTGCTGCTCAACACTGTCCGTATATATAGCCAAGATATTGCAATGGAGTTTGGCTTGGACAAATGTGTCACACTTACTATCGAACAAGGAAAAATAGTGAAAACTGAAGGAATCAAGATGCCCCACAAAAATAACATTAAGAGTCTGGATGAGGAAGATTACTACAAATACTTGGGTATCCTTCAAGCTGACAACATCAAGCACACTGAAGTCAAGAAAAAGATTAGAGGTGAATACATTATTATTATTATTATTATTATTATTATTATTATTATTATTATTATTATTATTATTATTATTATTATTATTATTATCAAGAGAGTGAAAAAGATCTTAAAGTCCAAACTCAATGGAGGAAATACCATGAAGGCAATCAACTCCTGGGCAATTCCAGTCATTAGATACACAGCTGGAATAGTGGACTGGACTCAAGCAGAACTAAAAACAATGGATAGGAAGACCAGAAATATAATGACAATGAATCATGCCCTTCATCCATGCAGTGACATTGACAGACTCTACCAAGGCAAATAGGTGGGCGTGGAATGCTGCAAGAACATCAGATGGCTGAAGAAGAAAAAATGGCTTTGGAAGAATATCTGAAGGACAATGATGAAGATGCACTGAAATTAGTATATCAGGAAGGCTTACTGACTACTGAAGAGACCAAACTAACCTACAAGAAAGATCAAATGAAGAACAGAGTAGAGGCATGGGAAGACAAAGCACTACACAGCCAGTACATTAAAAAAATAGCTGGGAAAGCAGATGATAACAAGACCTGGCAATGGCTAAGAGCAGGAAAATTGAAGAAAGAGACCGAGGAACTAATTCTGGCTGCACAAGACCAAGCCTTAAGGACAAATGCATACAAAGTCAAAATTGAGAAGGCAGCAACAGACAGTAAGTGCCGCCTATGCAAAGAAACTGAAGAAACAGTGGACCACCTGGTAAGCTGCTGCAAGAAGGTCGCACAGACTGACTACAAGCAGCGGCATGACAAAGTAGCAACAATGGTGCATTGGAAGATCTGCAAGAAATATCATTTGCATGTAAGCAAGAACTGGTGGGATCATAAAAATAGAGAAAGTCATAGAAAATGATAAAATTAAACTGCTCTGGGATTTCAGAATTCAAACAGACAAGCACCTGCAACATAACACCCCGGACTTATTGTTGATAAGAAAGACAAAAAAAGTCTGGATAGTGGACATGGCAATACCTGGAGACAGCAGAATAGATGAGAAAGAACTGGAGAAGATAACAAAATACAAAGACCTACATATAGAAATAGAAAGACTGTGGCAAAGGCAAGCAAGGGTAGTACCAATAGTAATAGGTGTCCCAAAACAACTGGAGCACCACTTGAACACAATTGGCATTGACAAACTCACTATTAGTCAGTTGCAAAAAGCGGCCTTACTAGGAACTGCTTCCATCTTACGACAATATCTGTAATACCATCAAACATCCACATCTGCCTATCCCAGGTCCTTGGTAAGGACTTGATAGGTAGACAAAAATGCCAAATCCAGTCTGAACATCTGGCTGACTGTGCGGTGAATAATAATAATAATAATAATAATAATAATAATAATAATAATAATAATAATAATAATAATAATAATAATAATAATAATAATAATAATAATAATAATAATATCTTAACAGCTCTTAGGTCCATGGTTAGGACTTGAACTGTTAAGTTTTTACCAGTCCCAGACTGTGAATCAAATCGAAGATTAATTATCATCCTCATTCCCCCAAGGGGATTTACCTTGTCGTGGTAGTGGGGTTTGTGTAGAGGAGCCAGACTAAACTTGCTCCAAACACATTTAACTATAATGAAAACACAACAAGTGAATTCTATGCCAGATCAAGTGTCACACAGCTTTCACAAGACTTGCATTGAATATTACGGCTCCGGCATGTTCAGCAAAAATATGCCACAGGACTCAGCTCCCTCTGCTAGGCAACCAGGCATGGAGTTGACAAGTGACTAGAAGAAGAAAAAAAATCTGGACAAAGGAAGAAAATTACTCAATTATGGAAGCTTATTATAGATCTGAGCCAACAAAACATGAATTTCAAAAGTGCAAGTTCAGGATTTGGAAAGAGAATCACCTGGATATGAAAATCAATGAAAAAAGACTTATGGACCAGAGATGTGTTATTTTGAAGCACAAGCTCTTCATTAATGCAGAACAGATTGCAATCAGAGCAAGATCAAGGCTCACATATAATTGATAATAGAGATAATTTAGAAGTAGAGTAACAAGTATTCCAGAAAAGGAAGGAAATCAGAGAAATGGATGAGGAACAAGAAGCAAGAGCTGAATTATATCTTGAAGAACCAACAGCCAGAGCCTAACTAGCTTAGAAAATTAAGACTCAAATAGAAAACATGGAGAGAATTCAATTGCCAAAACTGAATCAAGTAAGTAAGAGAAGTTTGGCTAAATTATTGAAGAATGTGAATGAAGCTGCCCAGATTATTGCAACAGAAACATTAGTTCAAACAAACCAGCTAATGTATGCAGCAGCTTATGTTACTACTGAAGAATTAGGCTTGAAAATTGGAAAGAATAAAGCAATTAAGAAGGAAAAAACAATCTGGAAAATCTGTCTGGAGTTAAAAATAAAGAGAATTTGATTGGATTTAAGTAATTAGAAGAATCTGAGGCAAGGAAACCTGAAAAATAAACAAATCAGAATTAGCCTGACAACAAGATATGATCTGGAAAACAAGGAAATTGCAGTTGTGAGCTATTAAAGAGAAAAATAAAGCTATTAATAGCTAAATAGCTATTAAAAGAGCTATTAAAGAGAAAAATAAAGCTATATGATAACCAAATAATACAGTTTCAGCAAATTTCACAATTTTGAACAAACCAGCATCATTTCTATAAGACCCTTGAAAGTGGATATGGTGCTACCACAAGTGAAAAACCTAACAAAGTAATTAACCTGAAATTTTGGAAGAACCTGTGGGAAAACAACAAGAAGCACAATGAGAATACAAAGTGGATCAAACAGATTGAAAGCACTGTAAGGGTAACTAGAATGGAAGATGTTTACATAAAAGAAATGGTGCAAAAACAAGCAAAAAAGGTCAAAAACTGGAGTGCCCCTGGTTTAGATGAGTTACATGGTTGAAATCACTAACAAGTTTGCATGCAAGATTAGCAAGCCAGATGAATCAGGTTGTGGAAACACCAGAAAGTGAAAAATGGCTAACAATTGGAAAAAACATTTTTGATTGCAATATCAGGTGATGCACAAATTGAAGAGAAACAGCTAGAAAAAAAAATAACAAAATATTGTGATTTGCAAATTGAAATTGAGTAAATATGGAAGAAGAAATCAATGGTTGTACCAATAGCAATAGGAACCCTTGGAACAATACCCAAAGGGCTGACTACATGCATGGAAAATTTGAATTTATTAAACCTGAATATCCTGACTTTGCAAAAAAAAACAAACCCTCTACTTGGAACTGCCTATATACTCAGATAGCAATAGCAATAGCACTAGACTTATATACCGCTTCATATGCTTTACGGTCCTCTCTAAGTGGTTCACAGAGTCAGCAAATTGCCCCCAAAAATCTGTGTCCTCATTTTACCAATCTTGGAAGGATGGAAGGCTGAGTCAATCTAGAGCCGGTCAAGATCGAACTCCTTGCAGTGAAATGCAGAGTTAGCCTGCAATGCTACATTCTAACCACTGTGCCACCACGACTCTTGCTACCTTAACAACTGTTAGGTCCTTGGTTAGGACTTGAACTGTTAAGTTTTTGCCACTCCCAGACTGTGAATTGAATTGAAGATTAAATCTTAAATAAACATAGTGGTCTGCACAATGAAAGCTCCTATGAATGGAGCTTTGCTCACATGATTTCAGGTGCCATCTTGGCTTTTTTGACAACTCTCTATGGACAACTCTTTAAGGACACTTCCTGTCCTAAAAAAAGGGGGGGGGAGAAATATCTGTAGAATTTCATTTCTGCATATCTCTCTCTCTCTCTCTCTCTCTCTCTCTCTCTCTCTCTCTCTCTCTCTCTCTCTCTCTCTCTCTCTCTCTCTCTCTCTCTCTCTCACTCACTCACTCTTTGTAGATTTTTAACCTGACCTTTTATTCCATATATCACTCAAAGCAACAAACAAACCAACCCTCCTTCCTCCTCCTACTTTCCCCATAACTACAACCCTGTATTATGAGTTAGACTAAGAGACAATGACAGTCTGAAAGTCACCAAGTAATTTTTCATGCATACAGTGAGACTAAAAATCACAGTTTCCTGGATTCTTAACCAGCATCTTAAACACTATACCGAAATGGCTCTTATCATTATTTATAATGAAATAACATGCTAAAAGTATTGCAGTTTATGTAGGTATTTGGATTTATTCTCGTATGTTATATTATGTTATGTCACAAACTCTAATTGAGCTATTTTCTCTATACTGCCAGATTTATGTGAATTAATATACTGACACAAAGATTACTCAGTGAGGAGAATCACAAAGAACCACATCCAATGAGCATAAAATTTAATTGGATAACTAAATGTCTTGTGATCCATATTATTCAGTCATGACAAAATAACTAATGCCCCTGTCCATATCTTTATAACTTTGGAATAGCCAAATACAATACATGGATGTATCAGGCTTAACTAATTCAGAATGTTGTACTTTTTCCAGTTTCAGTGAACATTCTCACAAAAGATTCCATGCAACACTGAGTAATACACCCTCAAGGCCAATAAAATGTCTCCAGAGGAAACAAATCAAGGAAAAAGAATTTTCAAGAGGTTTATACTTGGAAAAAAATGCCAAGAGCGTCAAAGCTCTATTAAATTTGGAGGGGTTTCCAGGAAATAATACCATTTGGTACTGTAAGGTCAAATCATAATCAGCTAAACATTCAATGTCATTCTTTTCTTATCAACCAAAGCTTTTCTAGATGGTTTGGACATAAATAACATGCCATTTCAAAGGTACATTTTGACTTAATTCCTGAGGAAATAATTCAAAATCTAATGTAATGCCAATGCTCATTTTTCTCTACACTAATAGAAATTACTAACTTCTTTTGTCCAAATGAACAACAAGTATTTATTGTCCTTATATCCATATGGGAACAGAGAAGGGCAGCATAAGAAGAAAAAAAAAGATATTTCTTTATCTGCAGCGAGTCAATTGATTTTGCAAAGTGTAACACAAGGATGGGGAAGAATTGTGTTGCATCTGAATTTTTAGGCAAATGTGTTCATTTGTCCCTTTCAAAATGGCCAATAAACCAGAATAGCATAATCGCCACTTCAAAATTTGTTGATTCAATTGGCAAACAAACAAACAAACAAATAAATAAATAAATAAATGCACAAAGGCAAAGTATGCACAAGTATGTTAAGGGGTTGAAAATAGAAACTTTCCACCTTAAATGGGCTGGAAACCAATTATAAACTGACATAAAATATAATTTACGTTTAGGAGAAGTAAAAAAACCAGAAATAAAACAAGCTAAATAAAAACAAATATAGCACTCTCATCAATCTCTTACTAAATCTTCCAAGGAATGAATAGGTCAAAATTCATCTATTCTGAGATGTGGATATCTTGTATTTCTCTGTAGTGATAAATGATTGATTCATTACCTTGCATACCTTATATCATGTAGCTCTTGAAATCTTACATGGGAGAGGAAACATATTAATGAGGGAGAATAAACAAATAGGGAATTGTAAGAAACAACTTTTTCCTCTTTTTTCTTCTTCTGGAAACTGGCTTGGAGGTTAGTAAATAGCAAACATCAAGACTTCACCATTGAACTCTCTGAAAATGCACACAAATATAAAATCTTAGCTCACTTTTTATTAATATCAGGCTTTATATTTCTAAATAAAGACTGGCATTTCCCCCCCAAGATATTTGGCTTTCAACTTTCTCTTCAGACAAAGCTAAGCATAATGCAAAAACAAAATACAAGGGCAGCATTTTCTGGAAAAATAATCAAGCCTGAGTGGACAATGCGATTAAGTCTCTTTTGCCTGTTGGCTTAATTGATACATGCAAATGGCAAGTAGCATCACCTAAAAATATAATTGTAATCTTTTAGATAACAAAAAGAAGATGGGCATTAAAAAGATAGATAGAAAGTCCAAGTTTGCAAAACTTATATATGGTATATGTTGTCAAACCATCAAGCCAATGTCAAAATACTGTAAGCTATTATTCATATATGTACAAGGCAATAATTCTTTGGAAGGCTTTATTTTTACCTATGGCTAAGGATCTCTTAACAGGCATTTGGATGATCTTTCAAGAGAATTAGATGCTCCCTTTTTGAACTGTTTCCAGTAGCTCAGCTTTGAGTCAAAAAACGAACTCACAAAGAAGCATTCATGGCTGACAGAAGTTAAATGTTGGTGAGATTCAAAAGTACAGCTGCATTTCTTCTAGAATGTTGACAAATGCTACAGGAATGATGACTCATTTTCTATAGCTGTGATTTTCTTAAAACTTCATGAGGGGAAAATTATCTTTTAGTAAGTGTCCAGATGTATGAAATATAATATAAGCTTTGAGTTGTACAGTGGCTTTATTAAAATGATAGATGGTTCAGGACTTGGCAATTTGAGGGACATTCTATTTCATTAGGAAATCCATCTGCTATAAACTATGCAGAAGAGGGCTCGGTGAAGATGAACTTTGTTCTGTATCACCCCACAATTATAAAACAAGTTTTGTAGGCATGCAGTTGTGACTTATTCCAGTTTGTCTACTTTTTTAAACCGTAATTTTAAAGGTAATAATTACACCAATAAAAATCAATACAAATTGAAAAAAATAGAGGAATAAGAAGAAAAATAGAAGGTGTATAAAAGAAAAAAACAACTAAAAATAGAAAAGAAAGAAAAAAATGAAATATAGTAAAGAAAAAGAAAAGAAATATATCAATAAGTAGACATTGATTGGTGGTTGTCCACTGGAATACCTAGATCCATCTCACAATTACTATTTTTGAGCTAGATATCACCTATTATTTATCCTTGCATTTGTTTTTGTTTTTTTCTCAAGTGTAAAACCTTACTCTTCTCACCACTGAATTGAATTTTGTTGGAGAAGACCCAGTGTTCAAGTCTATTAAGATCCTTCTGCATGCTGAGTCTATCTTCTGCATGCTGAGTAGATCTTCTAAAGTGTTGGCTTCCCCCCCCCCCCAACTTGATGTCATCTGCAAATTTGATGATTTAGATCAGAGGTCCCCAACCTTTTGGGCACCGGGGACTGGTTCCATGGAGAGAGGTTTTTCCGTGGAGTGGAGGGTGAGTGGTTTTGTGTGCTGCCTGCATCCCACGGATGGGGCTTTGCTTGCTTGTGCGGACCAGTTGCTGGCATACCGCAGCCCGGTTCCAGTCCATGGACCGGGGGTTGGGGATCTCTCGTTTAGATGAGGGGATAGAAATGGAACCCGTTTCTGAGGAGTACTGGGCTAAGAACTATAAGGTACCCCAATGCATGCCTCCCTCCATTTAGATGTAGTTCCATTAAGGACTATATACTGAGTTCAATTGCCAATCCATCTGGTAGTAATGCTGTCTACCCTATATTTTTTTATATTACAAAGAAGTAGGCTGTGGTCTACTTTGTTAAATGGGTACAATATAATAAATTTAATAAGCCAAACATAAGATGACTTCCAATACTGCTGAACTATAAATTCCAACATTTCTCAGAACTAATCATGTTCGGAGTTGCCGGGATTTAAATTCAACGCTATCTGGAGAAATACAAGTTCCCCAAGTTTAAAATAATTTATTGGTCTCACATCCCTCCAACCAAATTTTCACCATCATCATTCATTATCCATTTTAGCAATTACCAGGAGAATAATAATAGCTCATGAAATGGGAGGGATTAGAATCATCTTTCAAATGACTCTTTCCATTAATCAGCAGAGAGCAGTACTTAACTAGTTGTATCTATACATTATCATGCAAAGTTTCTTTATATGGTCCTCCATTGAAAATATGTTTATATCATCTTTTCCTCTTTGCTTTTCTAACATCATCAGAGATTTATTTTTCTTGAAAGATAAAAGAAAAAAAAACAGTTTATCCAATATATTTATTTGTACTGACCTAGCTAGCATGTATCCTAGATCTGACTTGAGTTATATCTCTTCTGAATAACATTCCCTTTATATTCCTTTTAATCTCCTTCAGAGGTCTACTGTTTTGCCTGTTTAAAATATAAATGCAGGATATAATAACACCATCTCATGGATTGAGGTTAATGACTAATACATAGATTTTAGTTGTGTAATTGTGTAGCTGTTCTAGCCAAAATTCTTCCTTATTGGATGGTGCATCAATCTCTTACTCATCGAAAGATGATGAGGGAAAGAAAGGTGCCATTGATTTTAACTTCAGCGTATACTTTCCCAAAATAATTTTGATTGCAATGTAAGGTATGTTTATATTATTATTTTATAATAATAGTGATACTGTATACTATAACTAAAAAAATGTTTTCTTCAGTTTGATCATGTCCAATTCTTAGAGACTATCTGGAAAACTTGTCTTGGAAAGGTTTTTCAGGAATTCCCTCCTTCCTAGGGCTGGGACAAAATGACTAGCCCAAGGTCATCCAGCTGGCTTTGTGCCCAAGGTGAGGTTAGAAGTCAGAGTCTCACTTTTTCCCCCCTGATGCCTTGATGAAGCAATTTATCATATAGTTAAATCAAAGATAAATGCCTAGTGCCCTCCAAGGACTTTGGACTTTAGATGACAACTTCTTCAGGCAGCATGGCCAATGGAAAAGAAAAATACTGCTGTTGAAATCCAAAATATTTGAAAGTACCAGTTTTCTCATGGTAGATTAAACGCTGGTTAAAAATTGTACTTAGATATAAAATCATAGACTACCATAGCTACATAAATTAGACTTTTAGGGAGACTAAGTATAACAGAATAACAGAGTTGGAAGGGACCGTGGAGGTCTTCTTGTCCAACCCACTACTCAAGCAGGAGATCCTATATACCATTTTAGACAAATGGCTGTCCAATCTCTTCTTAAAAGCCTCCAATGTTGGAGCATTCACAACTTCCGAAGACAAGGCATTCCACTGGTTGATTGTTCTTACTGTCAGGAAATTTCTCCTTAGTTCTATGTTGCTTCTCTCTTTGTTCAGTTTCCATCCATTGCTACTATCCTTAATACAATATGCAATATGAACACAATATAACTTTGTTATGGAACTACACTAGCTAATTCATATCTGGGACATAAATTAGAAACCTGTAGGGTAAGCCACAATTTCTCCAGCACCGTTTTTATCATCTGAAAAGTGATAGTCTATTTCTCAATGCTGCTGTGATAGTTAAACATTGGTGTTATTATAAATAACTAATGGCAATAATTGCTTGAATGCCCAAGATCTTCCAGCATATTTTCATAATGTCCACTGATTGAGCAATTGCAGCAGCTTCATTTTTCACTTTGAATTGGAACCACAACTCCAGCATTGCTTATAAGTTAATGTGGGTCTATGAAAATTGTGTATAATGCCATTTATTTACGGTATATGGGACAAACTGATCTCCTATTCTAAAGAATTCTAAAAGAATGAATAAGCATTGCCTTTAGTTTAGGAGCAGTGTAAGCCTTAGGTGTGCAAATGTTTTATAGTTAAAAGGTTTTATTTTGTTTTTTTATATATAGCACATTTAAAAATTTCTATATAGAGCAAACAATTTGATGCAAAGTTTAAAATGATTTAAAATGAAATCATTTAAATTTAAAATGATTTAAAAGTAATCTATTGTTTGAAAAGGATCAGGATTTACTCACTTCTCAAATAGCATATTAGACCAAATAGTGCCATTTTATCTGCTGGTATCTTCAACAATAACAATAACAGCAGCAGCAGCAACAACAACAGCAACAACAACAATAACAATAATAAAATAGAGTTGGAAGGGACCTTGGAGATCATCTAGTCCAACCCCCTGCTCAGGCAGGAAACCCCATACCATTTCAGATAAATGGCTGTCCAGTCTCTTCTTAAAAACTTCCAGTTTTGGAGCATTCACAGCTTCTGGAGGCAGGTTTTTCCACTGATTAATTATTCTAACTGTCAGGAAATTTCTTCTTAGTTCTAGGTTGCTTCTCTCTTTGATTAGATAATGATTAGATAATGATTAGATAATGTGGTACAGAGAGACAGGAACCCATCTGTTTTGTAGGTTTTCAAACTATTTTAGAGCCTCAATCATCCTCAACATTTCTTATATCGTGGTGGGAAGAAGCTAACATACTTTTATTATTAGTAAGATGTTACATATTCTGATATTTATCACAAAAATTCAAGAATACTCATCTGTGAATATGTCACTGTACCAGATTAAATGGTGACCAACAGCAATGCTTCAAGTCAAGTGCTGGATGTCTTAATTACAGCCACAATTTTCATTCTCTCCAGTTGTACAGAAATCACATTCCCTGTAGCTTTCCTGGGGTGAATGCACAAAGGTAAGGAGATAAGGACCTCACTATTCTCATACAATTTGAATACATTTGAAAGAAGGAGATATTATATTTTTAGCATATTTATTAGTACATCACATGAATTACAAAGTACTCATACTAAATATCTTTACACTTATTGAACTTAGACAAGGTACAATATTCGCCAACCACTTGTTTGAGATTAGCAACTACATAGTCTACATAGAGTATAGAAAATAATAGTAATTATGAGGTAGATAAAGGTGAACAATTTAAAATTAAAAGCCAGATAATATGGAGGTTCTTTTAACTGTAGGAAACTGGATGGGAACTGACTAATGTGATAGGGATGGAGTGCCCTTAAAAGAATATTTACTATGCATCTTATTAATATTACAGTATCAATATCAATAGGTATAAATATTAAAAATATAGAAGGACTACAGGAAGATATCAATAGCAAGAGCACTTAGACTTATAACCTTCTCCATAATGCTTTACAGCACTCTCTGAGCAGTTTACAAATGTCAGCATATTTTCCCCAACAATCTGGGTCCTCATTTTACTAACCTCAGAAAGATGGAAGGCTGAGTCAACCTTGAGCCGGTCAGGATCAAACTCCTGGAAATGGGCAGAGTTAGCCTGCAGTACTGCACTCTAGCCACTTTGCCACCATAGCTCCTTAGGGTACTTAATTTTAGCATATATAATTTGGGGTGGACATTTGCTCAGTCTCAACTTCTTTCATGTAGCTTTTCAAGCAAAAGACTGGCAAATATGTTTAAAATTAGAACTACTAAATTCATCCACCACTCCCTAAGAAGGTAGGGCATTTTCTTTTTCTTTTTTTTTTTTTAAAAAAACCCCAGCATTTTAATAGCACCTTTTCTGTCTTGTCTCAACTGGAATAATTTGCTCTGTTCTAATTGTAACATGTAAATAAAGAATTTGGACAAAGCTCTGCTAAGCAGAACAGCAGTAAAACTGATGAACAGATGAACTGAACAGAACATTTGTATCTTAGCCAGAACAATTTCTGTGAAATGGTGGTAGGCCAGAGGCAGTAATACTGACTGATATGGCTTTATCATATCACTTTCAAGTCGGTCTGAGACAGGTTTACACAGAAGCTCAGTTTATTAAGCTAATAAGAGCCATAGGCTCTTACCAGATATTTGGGCTTCCTAATCTCTTAAATTACAAAGTACAAAATTTTCAGACAATAAATGTAAGAGTTGGGCATGCTGCTTGTTGCAACCTGGACATTGCCAGCATGAAAGGCAAATAATGTTATAATTGGCCCATGTAGTGCTAGACAACTTGCAGAAAATAAGTCAAGTTTTCCTAGCAATTAATTTGGATGTAACTGTTGGAAAAAAGAAAGAAAAAAATTGATTCCTTTGGCCTCCACTGATAACCATAATTGAGTTCTCTTAAGTAGGGTTTTCTAATCACTGAAAATGCTCCCATTTTATATTTCTTTGAAATGTATTTCTGAAGAATGGCATAAGGTACAGAGTTTTTGGATATAAGCCAAATCAATCAATCAATCAATCAATCAGATAATGACCCAACTATCCAACGATCTTTGGGTTCAGTTTTTGATAACTTTGTGGCATCTGACTTTTATTTGTTCTTAATCCCACCAAGAGCCAAAGCTTATACAATCTACAAGGACAGTTTTCTGAGAATTGGTGTATGAAGACAAATCCACTCAGGAGCAATTACAAACATCTATCTCAGCATAACTTTTCAAGTGTATACTGAGAAAAAAATTGTTGCTGAAACACAAAGAATACATTTTATTTTTTCTAACTGAATTTTCAGTTCCCCACAATTTGCAGAGTACTTTGATTTAACCCAATATTCGATTTCTTAAATCTTGAAAGGATGCAAATGCATGTAGGAATACAGTATTTTGTTGAAATTGGGCAAATGCATGAGTTAAACATGCAAAATGACAAACTCTTATTTGAAATGCATCTGTAGCTTACTGCAGGAATGTGATAATTTTTCATATTATGATTGATTATACTGCAGGCTGACATACTGGCTTAAAATATTATTTAAAAAATATAGATCATGGTCTAAAGTTGGGTGGTGAGGATACAAATTTCTATCGTTCAAACATTCTTCAGCTGAATCCTTTGCAGTAACAATTTTATGATATAAGGTCAAAATTAGTCTGTACAGATGCAGGAATTACTTAAATAAATTCTAAACAAGATAAAAATGATATCAGAGGTGGTGGCACATTTACAAAATTCAAAATGGTGTCTGTGATCATTTATTTATTTATTTATTTATATTTAAACTTCTATGCCGCCCTTCTCCCCAGAGGGACTCAGGGCGGCTCACAGCATGTTAAAAAACAACACAAAAAAACATTTCCCCTATAAAACCAATTAAAAAGCAAATATATTAATAGCTGTGTCATATTTAAAATCTTTGAAAATTTTTAAAAATTATTCCCTATTTAAA